>NC_039261.1:2261545-2467996 GCF_003368295.1 Carassius auratus
AGGGAGATTTACTGAAAGATACACGTGATCATCTCTGCTTCTGCCTAATCGCTATTTATTGCATTTGCAATTTAATTTAGATTGTGCAGCCCTAAGATACATCATGATTCAGTAGTGAGAGGATGTAAATGGGAGAAACAGATTGTGATGAAACACATGAGAAAATCAGTTTCTTCCTCAAGACACCATTAGCTCCCACTGCAGTGGTTTCATGTTGGTTCAGTCCAGTCACAGGTGATGAATCAGATTTAATGCAGTTATAGGAACAGGTGTAGGAATTGTTAAGCTATCTTATTTAACTCTATCATAATGTTTTTGGGTTCGGGTCACAGTTTAGCTCCAACCCGTAGCTGTTCATCAAGGCCTTCAGACTCGCTAGTAACAGGCATTTTACACCTACAGGAAATCTAGTTTCCGTTTGTCTTAAAAGTAATTATATTTACAACTCTGAACTTCCTGTTAATGCTGTTTCTTCTGAACTCAGTATAGTGTATCAGTCACACTCTTCACTCCTTCCTCTGAACAGTACGTCACAGTAACTGCTGTTTCCTCCCTAGCGGTGAGAGCTGGAAATCTTGCCAAGTTTAACCAGGCACTGGATCAGTTTGGAGAGAAGTTTCAGGCCGACGGCACATACACGCTGATCATCCGTCTGAGACACAACGTCATCAAGACCGGTGAGTGCCCTCATCCTCTAGGATGACTTCTTACAAAAAGGATTTTATTATTTTGTGATCACTTCGGTCCCTTTTAAAAACTAATTTGAAATGGCGGCAAATTGCATCAAGTCTCGGCTCCTCCCTGCTCTGAGTCTGCATTGATTCAGCGCATTATTCAATCCGCAGCGATGCCGAGCAGATCGAGCATCAGAAGCCCCTTTCACACTGCCAGTGATGACCCGGTATATGTGCGTGCTTTCACACACAACCCTTGAAGATCCCGTAACGACACGTGACATCAGCGCGTGACGTGTAATGTACGAGTCGACAACGCTTGGCACGTTATACTTTCACTGAAGCAAGCGAACGATCTCGGCGTCAGCGCGGAAAGTGAGGAACTAACTGATCTCTGCTTCATTACAGTTTGCACATATGTTTTCATTGCGAACGTTGGTCTTCCCTCAAAACAGCCGGTAAAAGAGTCGCGTGATAACGCGCGTCATCACTTTGATACGGAATTAGATCTGGCTTTTGTTCACACAGCGCTCGTCCCGGGTCGAACCCCCCAATGTTACTAGGTCCCCGACCCGGGTTCAATTCAGTAATCAATTCCGGGACGTGGTTGCTTTCACACAGAAGGCGACCCGGCAATGTTCCGGAAATATGACGGGTCCGACGTGCAGTGTGAAAGGGGCTTTGGTGTGTGTGTGTGCATTTATTGATAGATTGCTATGATATGGCGTCTGCATCGGTGCAGTTCTTGTGAGTAAAGTTTGCATAATGTTATTGGACCAATACACGATTTGGTTTCTCATCCAATACCAAACGTCTTCGCTGCGTTCACCTTCAGCACTTATCACAGTGTGATAATTGTTTTTTCTTCCAACAAAAATGAAGCAACTAACACCCATGAAAACATACTTTAGAAAACAGTAGTTTCAAAAATTCATTTAAAATTTAAACACTGTTTTTTACAGTGTTGTAAATGGCTCAGTCAGTACTCCTACTCCCAATACAGGGAATGAAATATGTTGAATAGAATGGAATAGTGGATTGCAATAAGGGTAGTAGTATACAACCCTAACCTTATAGTCAATTCATTTTTTTTTTTATCATTCCCTTATTGGGGGCTGAACCCACCTAAAATGAAAATCCTAGAATCGCCCCTGGTCTCACTTGTTTCAGGGACATTTCCAAACTAGTGGTAGTTGTAAAGCCCCTCCTGTAAAAGAGCAATCTTGATAACACCATTATGAACAATTATAGAACAATATCTAATCTTCCTTTAATAGACGAAATTATAGAAAAGGTCGTTTTTAATCAGCTGAACAAATACTTAGTCAAATGGATACCTGAACAATTTTCAATCTGGTTTTCGACTGCATCACCGCACAGAGACAGCACTCATTAAGATAATAAATGATATTCGCTTAAATTGTGACTCTGGCAAAATATGGGTGCTGGTATTGCTAGATCTCTGTGCTGCGTTTGACACTGTCGATCATAACATACTACTAGAGAGACTGGAAAACTGGGTCGGGCTTTCTGGGATGGTACTCAAATGGTTCAGGTCATACTTAAAAAGGAGCGATCATTATGTGAGTCTAGGAGAGCATAAGTCTAAGTGGACGTCCATGCGGAGTCCCACAAGGGTCAATTCTGGCACCGCTCTTGTTTAGCCTGTATATGCTTCCACTAAGTCAAACAATGAGAAAGAACCAAATTGCCTATCACAGATATGCTGATGATACCCAGATTTACCTAGCCTTATCTCCAAATGACTACAGCCCCATTGACTCCCTCTGCCAATGCATTGAGGAAATGATAAGCTGCATGAGCCAGAACTATCTTCAGTTAAACAAGGAAAAAACTGAAGTCATTGCATTTGGAAACAAAGATGAAGTGTTCAAGGTGAATGCATACCTTGACTCTAGGGGTCAAACAACTAAAAATCAAGTCAGGAATCTTGGTGTGATTCTGGAGACAGACCTTAGTTTCAGTAGTCATGTCAAAGCAGTAACTAAAACAGCATACTGTCATTTAAAAGAAAACAGGGTGGACTATTGTAATGGTCTCTTCCCAAAAAGAGCATTAGACAGCTGCATCTCATCCAGAACGCTGCTGCCAGGATTCTGACTAGAACCAGAAAATCTGAGCATATCACTCCAGTCCTCAGCTCCTTACACTGGCTTCCAGTTACATTTAGGATTGATTTTAAAGTACTTTTACTCGTATATAAGTCACTAAATGACCTAGGACTGAAATATATTGCAGATATGTTCACTGAATATAAACCTAACAGAGCACTCAGATCACTAGGATCGAGTCAGTTAGAAATACCAAGGGTTCACACAAAACAAGGGGAGTCCTCCTTTAGTTACTATGCTGCCCGCAGCTGGAATCAGCTTCCAGAAGAGATCAGATGTGCTAAAACACTAGTAACATTTAAATCTAGACTCAAAACTCATCTTTTAGCTGTGCATTTATTGAATGAGCACTGTGTGATGTCCGAACTGATTGCACTGTTTTTTATGCAATCCAAAATGACTTGTCTTAACATGAGTTTTTATTATTATTTCGTTTATGTTATGATTATTTTACTTTCTTTTATGTAAATCAGTTTGAATAACCATTGTGTACGAAATGTCTTGTCTTGCCTGTAAAGCTGCTTTGACAGTCTGCATTGTTAAAAGCGCTATAAAAAAGTGCAAATAGATTAAAGAATCAGTTTGGGATATGAATGGCTTAATTTCACTCACTAACTCTTTGGTGCATATGAATGAATATCTCTGCAAGCTTAATATCCACAGCAGGAATATGTGTGTGCAGAGCACAGAGAGGAGAAAGATCAGATGCAGCTCTGTGATCTCTCGTGTGCTGCTCGTTCCTCTCAGAGGTTTCTGTTGCTCTGTCTGAGAGACACGGTTCTGTAGCGCTGTAGAGGTTTAGGCAGATGTTTGTGGTGTGTTTCAGGGGTGAGGATGATCAGTCTGTCGTACTCTCGCATCTCTCTGGCTGACATCGCTCAGAAGCTGCAGCTGGACAGTCCTGAAGATGCAGAGTTCATCGTGGCCAAGGTGAGGCTGGCGCACACATTCACCTGACAGTGTTCATCAGGGACTGAGCTGAAGCATGTGTCCGTCTCTGTGTGTCCAGGCCATCCGTGACGGTGTGATCGAGGCCAGTATAAACCACGAGAGGGGTTACGTCCAGTCCAAAGAGACCATGGACATCTACAGCACACGAGAGCCTCAGCTGGCCTTCCACCAGCGCATCTCCTTCTGTCTGGACATACACAACATGTCCGTCAAGGTACGACTTCTGGGATCACACAAACATTTGCTTTGTTCATGCTACCTGAGCCTGGACTACTTCAACTAGCAGAAGTTCATTTAAAAGATTGAAAAATATGACCATGGATTGAGATGGAAATGAATTCCACCATAAATGCATATAATTAAAGTGTTCCACAGTCAACACAGCCATAGGGAGTGATGTAAGCTCTGTTGACCTGTTTCTGTGCAGGCCATGAGATTTCCACCCAAGGCCTACAACAAGGACCTGGAGTCTGCTGAGGTGAGGCGCACACACACACACACACACACACCGCACCGAGCGTCTGCTGGAGATGATCACGCTCTGTGTGTGTGTTCACAGGAGAGAAGAGAGCGAGAGCAGCAGGATCTGGAGTTTGCTAAAGAGATGGCAGAAGATGATGATGATAGTTTCCCATGAGTCTGCAGTCTCACACCCTTTCTTTTTTCTCTTGTGTTATTCTGTTTCAGTCTCTCTTCTTTGAGTTTTGCCAGCTCTGTTCTGTCTGTACCTCCTTTAGCTTCGCTCTTATTATAATCCATCAACATACTGTGTGAAATAACATAAAGAACATCAGAAGTTCTCCAGTTTGTTGCGCTAATGCATGCATCAGTTTTATACATTCATAGCAACAATGCGGTTTGCTGAAAAAGAAATATCAAACAGTGTATTTTTGGAAAGTTTTGAATTGTATTGAAAAGCACTGTCTTGCTTTACCAAATTATTGCAATTCATAATGTAATGTGAGAATTGTTTAGAAATGAGTGGAATTGAGTGGCGGTAAATAAAGTGTGGGGTTGTTAACAGACATTGTGGGATGCTTATCTGTGTGGCTCACTTACCTTCAATCCTTTTTTCTTCTGTTAAAATGTAAGGCTTGAGACAAATGTGAACAGATGACTGTAAAGAACTGCATAGGTTCTTCCTGTCTGGAAATGCATCTGCTCCTGGTGTGAAGAACTGAGGATGAACCACTCCTTCTGAAGAGCAGACTCTTTTGATTTAGATTTCCTGCGATGGATGATGACTCTAAGGGCTGGGGTTTTGTATTTTGCGAGGTGTTTTCAGAATCTTTAACGGTACAGTTTGTAATACTGACAGCTAGCGACAGAACACAGAGCCGTCTCTGCTGCGGTCCTAACGCTGAACACTGCAGAGAGTGTCTTCTCTCTGGCGCCGGGGTGTAGAGACACTATTGGGTGAAGTGTCAGTGGGCGGAGTCACAGACCACAACACACACAGAGCTTCAGCACTGGGGCCTGTTTCACAAAGGAGCTTAAGTGAAAACTCTGAGTATGTTAACCCTGAAATGAGGGAAACTGGGTTTTCTGTTTCAGAATGGGAGGTTTGTCAAACCTGAGAAAGCAGGGTAACTCAAGCCCGTTTCTGAAAGAGTTAACTTATACTCAAGAGTCAGTTACTGTAGTAACTTACTCTATGAACCTAACCTGGTCAGGAGCAGTTTTTCTTCGATAAACCCACAGTTTATTTCGGTCTCCTCCCCCTTTTTCCAGCACGCTGGGAAAATGCTCTTCTTTCTAAGTTTTTTTTCTTCTTCAAATATATAAATAAAATAAAATAAAATAAAGGCTGATTTTTTTATATAAAAAAATGATATACGATACTTAGTCTTGCATTAAGATAATTTTTTATATTGCAAAAATAATCTTAATGCAAATTTCTTTTACTGTCTATGATGGAAACAAGATTATTCTGAGTGTCCATTAATAAGCGCAAATCTCCTGTAGCTCCGCCCTCCATCGTCACAAGGTTAAATACGACACGTGAATAACGGCAGTAATGATTAGGGCACGGAAAACTAGCTTGTAATACGATTGATTGGGTTAGAGTCCGGCTTTTGCTTTTCCCATCACATTAGAATTTTTATTTTCAAATAAAAATGAACAAAATGTTCAGATGTTGCTAGCGTGCCTTCACTATTGCGTTGCGCATGTGTAGATTCTTTTTTGTGTGTGGATTGTCATTATTACGAGAAACCTTCTCATTATTATGAGATGCTAAGTTATTATTATGAGAAAGATTCAAATTTTTACTAGATGTTAAGATTATTTGGAGAAACTTCCTTATAATTACGAGATACTAAGTCAATATTACAAGAAAGTTTCTTAATATAATGAGATACTAAGTCATCATATATATATATATATATATATA
The DNA here is from genome assembly GCF_003368295.1 of Carassius auratus. Taxonomy (NCBI): domain Eukaryota; kingdom Metazoa; phylum Chordata; class Actinopteri; order Cypriniformes; family Cyprinidae; genus Carassius; species Carassius auratus. Next base: position 2,267,695 of record NC_039261.1, read on the forward strand.
TATATATATATATATTTATTATGAATGCACGATCATGATTTTCATGGCCGATAACGATTTCTGTTTTTTTTTTTTTTTTTTTTTATCTTTAAGCAACAAACAAGAAAGAAGGAAAGTGTACACAAACAAATGGGAAATTAAAAGCAATTACTACATAGTTCTACAATCCAAACAACACAATCAACACACATTCAATAAGATCCCAGCTAACACAGTTACGTTGTGACGACGTAACTGGACCAGACCATATTCGTTGCAGCGACATCCCAAATAACGTTCCAGCGACGTAACTTTGTGATTCCCATATCCGTCGTGGCGACGTTATAGTGGAACGTCGCTGGAACGTGAGGAGTACGTCCCAGCGACCAAACTGGCACGTTATGAGAACGTTACTATAAAGTACCATATTGGTCTCAGCGACGTACCATATAACGTTCCAGTGACGTAACTTTGTGATTCCCATATCCGTCGTGGCGACGTTATAGTGGAACGTTGCTGGAACGTGATGAGTATGTCCTGACGACCAAACTGGCACGTTATGAGGACGTGACATTACAGGATCATATTGGTAATTCATATTTTCACCTCACCATTACCTTGAAATACATAAAGAACTAATAAACTCAATCCATCTCTGGTGCAAAAAATAAACCTTATGAAATCTAATTGTAATCTAATTATAGGGGATTCATAGTTAATACATTAATTACATACATGCAATGCAAACAAATACAAAAACATTACATTCTAGTATAAAATGGACAAAAACACACTGCATTCATTCACAAATCAATATTTATTCTGCACTACTTTGTACAAATAGGAAGCCAAAACATTTTGAACATCGCACCTGATCTTTTAAACATGCAAAATGTTATGAACACAGAAAACTAAACACATCAATTCATAGATCACACAATATAAACAATAGAACATTTTTGTCTTAAAGATGGGGAGATGGTTAATGACGTTATTAGTGAAAATTAAAAATAATTATCAGTAAACTTATTGATACAACATAATTTAGTGCAACAAAAAATACATGATAAATAGATATGAAACAATTCAGCAGATACTGCACAGAGATACGGCACAAAGTAAAACTGTGAGCGTCGTATAAGAGGCTCCTGGTATAAATGTCTGGTGGTGATGTGCTTTATTTACACGACATGCAGAAAAAAATTTAGGCTAATTCATGTGTGTTGTTGTCTCTGTGTACTGGAAGCTTATGTCACTAAAACAAATTCCTTGTATGCGTAAGCATACTTGGCAATAAAGCTCTTTCTGATTCTGATTCTGATTCTGATTCTGACAATTGTCAGACAAGTTGCTCACGTGACATCTACGTCATCAAGCTCAGTTTGAGTCTGCCAGGTACGCTCGACCCCAGGAAGTGTGCGCTTCTAATTGACTTCACTTGTCTCCGTTGAATCCAATGGAGTCGCTGTGTTTCTTTCTTTTACGGTCTATATTCAGACATGTAGCTCTGCACTTCCAGTGCTGAACAGTTGCCCGTGTCCTGCGCACAGATTTTGAAATACTTCCACACAAAAGACATAGTGAATGATCACAATGTAGTCTGTGCACGCGAGCGCACTTCCGGACACACACACACACACACACACACAATTGCATAATAATAGTGATTGTTAAAGTTAAAGGGTCAAATAAATACGGTGACCATATGCGCCGTACGGCAAAACCTGATTTTACTAAGTGAGACATGTTCCAGGGACAACATCTTTGTTGATCCTGGAACACCATTGTGATTAACCAATCAGATTTGAAGAACCAGTTTATAGATTTTGTGAAGTTTATGCTTACAATCACTGTTTGGTGCTTGTACAGCAGTTTCATTCATCTATCATTTCCTCTGATTTTAGGGATTACTCATAGTTAAGGTTAGGTTTAGGTGTAGGGATATGGTCAAGAATATATTTTTGGAGTAAAATGTTGTTCCAGGGTCAACAAAATATGTTGACCTAGGAACACATCGAACTCAGCAATATCAGGACGTGCCGGCGTACGGGACACATCCCAGCCAGGATTTTAAAGGAGCTGTATGTAAGAAATCATGTTTTTTTTTCAAATACGTATATCACTGACAACAGTAGTCCGGCCAGGATATTGTCATTTAAAAAGTGGACTTGCAGCCCTCAACTGATGTTGTTGTTGTCATTTTGTGTTTTGGCCTGACGCGCCTCCCTCCACCTATCTACCTATCACGAAGTCAGTAGTGTTTCGGGATCCGTGTTGGCAGCTTTGCTGTCACCTACCCAACTCCAGTCGGATAAAAATGTCTAATGTTACCAAATCAAAAAGACCTCGTTATAATTCAGAAATTCGTCGTGACAAAGTCCGAAATAAAACCAGAATTTGTATTGGAGATGCTTTTGAAAGATGGAGACTGCTGAAAACGGAGAAGAATTTGAACACAGACGCCAACGTTGCTAATTTTCTCCTGGACAGGTAAAATTAATCTATGCTTGGCTAACTTGTACGTGATGTAAATGGACATTTCATATATTCATGACAGTCGAACAAAGTTATGCATGTTTGTGCAATGTAACATAACGTTAGCTCACATGTACGTATGCTAACATTAGCAATGCATTACAGGAGCCCGTTTCTCTGTCATTATGCTGAGACGCTGAGGCAACCTCGAGTCAGGGGGTAGGGGGAGGGGATACACCACTCTACAGTATTTTTATAGTGATTTCAGTACCAGTTTAGGCCACAATCCTACATACGGCTCCTTTAATATTGCCTAAAATATCCAGGTTTTGACTGTTTGCACTGTGCAGTTTGTTTGTTGTGTAACATTCATGTGTAACATCTCATAATTATCTTAAAATCAAAGATAGTTACATATCTGATTTTGGGTGGGTTTCCCACATAAACGATGATTAATTCTACTTGATAAAATAAGGCAACCACACAATTTCTGGTTGTTTCTTTTACCTGAATTAATTTCATTTATGGTGTGCATTTAACAAACAACTCATTATACTACAACCACAACAGTGCTAGTATCCTTCATACCCCACTTGTGCATCTGAGATCAAACATTAATCCATCTCGATCAAACTATGTATCAAGTCTTTGCTTGTACAAACACTATGTGTAAGAGTCAAAGAAACCAGTCTTATCTGTGTTAAACACTGAAGGAGTTCAGAGGAGATATCGACTGAAGTTACCGATGTCCTTGAATCACAATGGTAGTCCGTATTGTAGAACGTCAAAGTAGTCCTCAATGCAAATCCATAGAAGAGAAGACAATTTGGTCAACTTAAGTCCTTTCCATCCCCAACATGATCATAGGCATCAAACATCCCATAGCCATAAACCCTTCTACAAACAAAAACAGAAATTAATATTTATTTAACATAATACCTGTCAACCACAGGAAATTGTACCCATTAGTTTTGTTTTATACAAAATGATTAATCAATCTACCTCTTTCATAAAAGGTAAAACAAATAACTATACTCACAGTTGAGAATGAAGCAAAAATGATTCTCAACAAGGGTTCCTCAATTGCAGTAGAACAGCTCAAACACTGCTAACATGCACATGGGCACATAAACCAACTCTTAATCAATTCTTCTTCTATCCATTTATCCAGGCTTACCTAAAGTTAATACTGCCCCCTACCAGGGAGGATCGCTACTACAGCTGCACTTAACTCGTAGCAGGCTGAAGACTGTTACATACCCCCTCCATCACCGGAAGTCTCGAAATATCCAAGACAGACTTTCAAATTCTGAACATGATAGGTATCAACCTTTCCAGGTTCCTCATGAAATGAAACCGCATAGTTTACTGGACCCAAACATTTTTTGACTTTTGCTAGCCCCTTCCATTTGGCAGACAATTTAGACATAAACCCATCATCTGCTTTGGACAAAGGATGAGCTCAAACCCCAACTAGGTCTCCTACTTGAAATCGAGTATGTTTTCTTCTTTTGTCATAATAGCGTTTTTGCTTGGTCTGAGCTCGTTCTACATTTTCCCTTACCACCTGGATAAGACTTTGTTGTCTATCTATCACTTCATAGGTAGGGCTACTTGGATCAGGTGGTCGCCTAATTGTTCTTTCTAATGGACCCTTAAGTTTGCGTCCCAAAGCAACCTCGGCAGGTGTGTAGCCCGTACTTTCATGCCATGCCGTATTAATTGCAAACCTAAATTCAGCTATCCACATATCCCATTGTCTGTGGTGCTCTCCTACATATGAAGCCATCATTGTTTTGAGGGTACGATTTACCCTTTCCGTGAGGTTTGTTTGTGGGTGATACGCAGTTGTTAATTTCTGCACAACTCCCCATTGCTTACACATTAAGTTAATAAGATGGGAGGTGAATTGTGCTCCTCGATCTGATACAAGGTAAGAAGGAGTTCCCCACCTCATGAATATTTCCTCCACTAAGATACGTGCTATTTGGGGAGCCTTGGCCGTTCGTAAAGGAAATAACTCCACCCACTTGGAGCAATAGTCAACCACTACTAGCAGGTGTTCATTCCTCCCACCACTCTTTGGAAAAGGTCCCATCAAATCTACACCCAGCATGTACCCCGGCTCAACCACAGGTGTTGACTGTAAAAATCCAGGCAGCTTTGACAAGTTAGGTTTGTACTTCTGACATACATGACAAAACTTGCAGTACTTCCATACATCAGCATGCATACTAGGCCAATAGGCAACTTCCATTAGCCGCCGCAATGTCTTCATTCTTCCGAGATGCCCACTCAATGGATTATCATGCGCGTACTGCAAAAACTCCTCTCAGAGGGATGCTGGGATGACTAATTGCAATTTCTCTCCATCCTGGTTACTAGGAACACTGCGGAATAACAACCCATTTTCCCACACATATCTTACACGTGTGTTATCCGCATCCACCGGAGCATCTGCCTTCTCACTCAGTTCTTGCACTTCCAAATCCTCACTCTGAGCAGTGGCTAGTTCAGACAGGTTTACCGGTAACATTGCTGGCTTAACTGGGGACTTCATGGCTTTAAGAACTGTCAACCTTCCTGAAGTTGCCAATGGTTCCATGCTTCTTGATAGTACATCCGGAACAACATTGGACTGACCCTTTCTATACTTAACAGTAAACTGAAAACCTTGCAAACGGATGGTCCACCGTGTCAGTCTTGAAGACAGTTTGGGGTGTTGGAACACCCAAGTTAACGAAGAGTGGTCCGTAATCACCTCAAAAGGTCGACCTTCTAAATAGGTTCTCCATTTCTCCACTGCCCAGATCACTGCGAGACATTCCTTTTCTGAAACAGAATATACTCTTTCAGGTCCTCGCAACAAACGAGATGCGTATGCCACCACATGCTCTTCTCCCTCTACCTCTTGAGTCAGTACTGCTCCTAAGCCAACCTCACTGGCATCTGTTTGTACTCTGAATGACCTTGACAGGTCAGGTGGAATTAGTACCGGAGCATTCGTCAGGTCTCGCTTAATGGTGTCAAATGCTATCTGGCATTCTTCTGTCCAAACCCAAGTAGCATTCTTTTGTTTCAGCGCATGAAGTGCAGCAGCCTTTTCCGAAAACTTGGGTATAAATCGGTGATACCATCCGGCCAACCCGATAAAACGTTGTAGCTCCTTAAGAGATTGAGGCACCGGAAAGTCACCTACTGCAGACACTTTTGATGGATCTGTCTTAACTCCTTCTCCAGATATTATATGTCCCAAGAATGTAAGGGATTTCTGGAAAAAATTACATTTTTTCAGGTTAAGAGTAAGACCAGCATTGAAAGGACGGCTGAACACCTGCTTAAGATGCTGCATATGCTTTTCTTCATTTTCTGAGAATATCACCACATCATCTATGTATATCAGACAGCATTTTCCTCTTAGATCCCTGAGAACATGCTCCATCATTCTTTGGAATGAAGCTGCAGCATTTTTAAGGCCAAAGGCTAGACGGAGGAATTCAAATAGCCCTGCAGAGGTAACAAAAGCTGTCTTGCGTATGCTTTCTGGTTCCATCTCCATTTGCCAATAACCAGTCTTGAGGTCAAGAGTGCTAAACACCGTTGCTCCATTCATTGATTCCAGAATGTCCTGTATTTGTGGTATAGGATAAGCATCAAGGTGCGTTTTTGCATTTACGCCTCTATAATCTACACACAGCCTTGATTCTCCATCTTTTTTAGGTACCACCACTACTGGTGCTGCATTTGGAGAAATTGAGGGACGGATGATCTTCTTATCCAGTAACCCTTGAATTTCTGCATCAATGAATTGTTGTTTTTCTCGTGACACCTTATAAGGTCTTTTCCTCACAGGCACTTCGTCAGTGGTGATTATCCAGTGTTTAACTACACTTGACTGCCCTATTTCATTGGTGCAGACTGTGGGCCAGTTCAACATCAGCTCCCTCAGCACCTCTTTGCCATGATGATTCATATCAGCTTTCTGAACAATGTCATGGATCGACTGTACAGTTTCCTCTGATGCCACTAAAGGAGACAGAGCAAGGTAAAAATGTACAGTAGTACAGGATTCGTGTGACAATAATGGAAATGTTACCATGTTCTCATCATCATCTAAGGCTGGCAATTGATACTGAGATCTTCTGAAATCAAGGACGATCTCTGAAGAAAGCAGAAAATCCATACCAAGGATAATGGGTACTGTTAGATCAACATCACGCATTACATACAATGTAAGATCTCTTTTCCTCCCTTGCAGGTCACATTCCCATTCCAGCTTACCAATGGCATCCTGCCTCTGACCATTGGCTAGCAAGAAGGATTGACCATTACTCGGTTTACACGGTTCTTGACATTGCAATTGCTTCCAGCAAGATTCTTTTATGAGCGATAAAGTACTGCCAGTATCAATCATTGCTTGGAAGTATCTGCCACGTAAAATGATTGGAAAATTGATCATTTCAGGTTTAACAGCACTCTTTGTAGACTGCATAGTTCTCGTGTTAGCTGGAGCAGACCTAGGTACAACTTCTCTAGAAACATTCGCTCTCCGTTGTTGTGTCTCTGAATTAACTTGGCTCCAGTATCTTCTAGATTCTTCAAAATCTTTTTCAATTTGGGTACCAAATCTTACTAAATCATCTACCCCTCTTACAGTTCCTCTGAGTAAACTCGCCAGTCGTGGGTTACAGTTTCTTAAGATAGCATGTACAATTTCCCTCTCTGACATGTCCTTGTTTCTTCGAAGGCACAGGGCTCTATAATGATAAGCAAAATCTCTAATACTCTCTTTAGTACCCTGCTTTCTTTCCAACAATCTTCTAGCCGCTTCTTCTTCGTAGTCCTCACTTAAGAATGAACGCAAAAATATCTCTTTGAACCTTTGCCATGTCTGAACGTTCTTCTTTTCTGCTAGCCACCAATCTTTTGCAGTACCCTTCAACACAGATGTCAAAGACGCAAGAATTTCACCATCATTGAGAGGCCGGATGGCAACGTATTCTTCACATCTTTCTATGAAAGTAACAGGATCTTCCTCTTCACTATTGGTAAAACTTGGAAATTCTATTTTCACTGGTGGATGAAAGGACATCATTGACACACCTTCTACACATGACATTTGGCTGCTTGGTACATGGTAAGTCTGGCCTCCACCTGCAGTTCTGGAAACAGGAGCAGAAAGATTTGATTTTGGAGGTTTAGGAGTAGACATAACAGGTGCACAATCTTTTAACTTGTGGTCAATTTGAGCATCTCGCCTTTTCAAACAGTCCACCATAGATTTACCCAAATCTTGAAGTTCGAGCTCCATTTTTTTCTGTACTTTCTCACATTCTCGTTCCATGCGGTACAAAATTCTTTCTTCAACAGCTTTACACTCAACAAAGTTCACGCTTTCTTGCAACTGTTGGACACACTCTTCCACACGAGCCTCCAACTTAAAGACTCGCTCAATCAACTGTTCTATTACTGTTGCCCCTGATACTTGCTCTTGGGTGGTTGTATCTTCTTTTTCTTTCTCAGGTTCAGGTGCTGAATGTTCAACAATCTGCTGTCCAACTTCATTCTCAGCCGTAACCCCTTCATTTTCTTCTTCTGAATCTACATAAAGAGTGCTAAATGTATCAATTAGTTCTTTAACAGGCTCTCTTCTACTAAGGAATGCACCAGAAGAAAAATCTAGTTTGTGATCCTGCTCATCCCCGTCACTCGATCTTCGGCTTGCCATATTTTATCAGCAGGAAAAAAACAATCATACGTAAATGGGTCCCTGTTCGGGCGCCATTATGTAACATCTCATAACTATCTTTAAATCAAAGATAGTTACATATCTGATTTTGGGTGGGTTTCCCACATAAACGATGATTAATTCTACTTGATAAAATAAGGCAACCACACAATTTCTGGTTATTTGTTTAACTATAGCGACATTTTGACATCTTGAGCCCCTTTCACACTGCACGTCGGACCCGCAATATTCCCGTAACATTGCCTGGTCGCCTTCTGTGTGAAAGCAACCACCTCCCGGAATTGATTACCGAATTGAACCCGGGTCGGGGACCTAGTAACATTTCGGTAATCGATCCGGAACGAGCGCTGTGTGAACAAAAGCTAGATCTAATTCCGTATCGAAGTGATGACGCGCATTATCGCACGACTCTTTTACCGGCTGTTTTGAAGGAAGACCAACATTCGCGACGAAAACATATGTGCAAACTGTAATGAAGCAGAGATCAGTTAGTTCCTCACTTTCCGCGCTGACACTGAGATCGTTCGCTTGCTTCAGTTAAAGTATATCGTGCCAAGCGTTGTCGATTACACGTCACGCGCCGATGTCACGTGTCGTTACGGGATCTTCAAGGGTTGTGTGTGAAAGAACGCACATATACCGGGTCATCACTGGCAGTGTGAAAGTGCCAAATCTAGCGACCAGGGAACAATTACAGGAACATTTTACCCCTGTATTTGCCAGAATGGCAGTGTGAAAGGGGCTTTGCAGGAGTGAAAAGTATTTTTGCCATTTGGTATCTGCCATTTCTTGGCTGAAGACTCTTTATGTCAGTCGATTTTAACTAAAGTACCACTGATAGACCTGCCACTACAGGACCTGCTGCTCAGAGAATCACTGCTACAGGACCTGCCACTACAAGACCTGCTGCTCAGAGAGCTGCTACTCAAGAGAGTCACCACTACAGCACCTGCCACTAAAGAACCTACTGCTCAGAGAGTCACTGCTACAGGACCTGCTGCTCAGAGAGTCAACGCTACAGGACCTGCCACTACAGGACCTGCCGCTCAGAGAGTCACCGCTACAGGACCTGCCGCTCAGAGAGTCACTGCTACAGGACCTCCTGCTCAGAGAGTCAACGCTACAGGACCTGCCACTCAGAGAGTCACCGCTACAGGACCTGCTGCTCAGAGAGTCACCACTACAGGACCTGCCGCTCAGAGAGTCACCGCTACAGGACCTCAGAGAGTCACTGCTACAGGACCTGCTGCTCAGAGAGTCACCGCTACAGGACCTGTCGCTCAGAGAGTCACCGCTACAGGACCTGCTGCTCAGAGAGTCACCGCTACAGGACCTGCTGCTCAGAGAGTCACCACTACAGGACCTGCCGCTCAGAGAGTCACCGCTACAGGACCTCAGAGAGTCACTGCTACAGGACCTGCTGCTCAGAGAGTCACCGCTACAGGACCTGTCGCTCAGAGAGTCACCGCTACAGGACCTGCTGCTCAGAGAGTCACCGCTACAGGACCTGCTGCTCAGAGAGTCACAGCTACAGGACCTGCCGATCAGAGAGTCACCGCTACAGGACCTGCCGCTCAGAGAGTCACCACAACAGGACCTGATGCTCAGAGAGTCACCGCTACAGGACTTGCCACTCAGAGAGTCAACGCTACAGGACCTGCCAATGCAAGAACTGCTGCTCAGAGAGTCACTGCTACAGGACCTGCCAATGCAAGACCTGCTGCTCAGAGAGTCACCGCTACAGGAACTGTCACTCAGAGAGTCACTGCTACAGGACCGGCCACTCAGAGAGTCACCGTTACAGGACCTGCTGCTCAGAGAGTCACCGCTACAGGACCTGCCAATGCAAGACCTGGTGCTCAGAGAGTCAACGCTACAGGACCTGCCAATGCAAGACCTGCTGCTCAGAGAGTGACCGCTACAGGACCTGCCAATGCAAGACCTACTGCTCAGAGAGTCCCCGCTACAGGACCTGTCACTCAGAGAGTCACCGCTACAGGACCGGCCACTCAGAGAGTCACCGTTACAGGATCTGCCGCTCAGAGAGTCACCGCTACAGGACCTGCTGCTCAGAGAGTCACCGCTACAGGACCTGCCGCTCAGAGAGTCACCGCTACAGGACCTCAGAGAGTCACTGCTACAGGACCTGCTGCTCAGACAGTCACCGCTACAGGACCTGTCGTTCAGAGAGTCACCACTACAGGACCTGCTGCTCAGAGAGTCACCGCTACAGGACCTGCCGATCAGAGAGTCACCGCTACAGGACCTGCCGCTCAGAGAGTCACCACAACAGGACCTGTCGCTCAGAGAGTCACCGCTACAGGACCTGATGCTCAGAGAGTCACCGCTACAGGACTTTTGCCATCAGAGAGTCAACGCTACAGGACCTGCCAGTGCAAGACCTGCTGCTCAGAGAGTCACTGCTACAGGACCTGCCAATGCAAGACCTGCTGCTCAGAGAGTCACCGCTACAGGAACTGTCACTCAGAGAGTCACTGCTACAGGACCGGCCACTCAGAGAGTCACCGTTACAGGACCTGCTGCTCAGAGAGTCACCGCTACAGGACCTGCCAATGTAAGACCTGGTGCTCAGAGAGTCACCGCTACAGGACCTGTCACTCAGAGAGTCACCACTACAGGACCGGCCACTCAGAGAGTCACCGTTACAGGACCTGCTGCTCAGAGAGTCACCGCTACAGGACCTGCCCATACAAGATCTGCTGCTCAAAGAGTCACCCCTACAGGACCTGTTGCTAAGAGAGTCACCGCTACAGGACCTGCTGCTCAGAGAGTCACCACGACAGGACCTGCCACTCAGAGAGTCACCGCTACAGGACCTGCCACTCAGAGAGTCACCGTTACAGGACCTGCCACTCAGAGAGTCACCGTTACAGGACCTGCCACTCAGAGAGTAACCGCTACAGGACCTACCCATACAAGATCTGCTGCTCAAAGAGTCACCCCTACAGGACCTGTTGCTAAGAGAGTCACCGCTACAGGACCTGCTGCTCAGAGAGTCACCACGACAGGAGCTGCCACTCAGAGAGTCACCGTTACAGGACCTGCCGCTCAGAGAGTCACCGCTAGAGGACCTGCCACTACAGGACCTGCTGCTCAGAGAGTCACCACTACAGGACCTGCTGCTCAGAGAGTCAACGCTACAGGACCTGCCACTACAGGACCTGCTGCTCAGAGAGTCACCGCTACAGGACCTGCCGCTCAGAGAGTCACCGCTACAGGACCTGCCACTCAGAGAGTCACCGCTACAGGACCGGCCACTCAGAGAGTCACCGTTACAGGACCTGCTGCTCAGAGAGTCACCGCTACAGGACCTGCCAATGCAAGACCTGGTGCTCAGAGAGTCACCGCTACAGGACCTGTCACTCAGAGAGTCACCACTACAGGACCGGCCACTCAGAGAGTCACCGTTACAGGACCTGCTGCTCAGAGAGTCACCGCTACAGGACCTGCCCATACAAGATCTGCTGCTCAAAGAGTCACCCCTACAGGACCTGTTGCTAAGAGAGTCACCGCTACAGGACCTGCTGCTCAGAGAGTCACCACGACAGGACCTGCCACTCAGAGAGTCACCGTTACAGGACCTGCCACTCAGAGAGTAACCGTTACAGGACCTGCTGCTCAGAGAGTCACCGCTACAGGATGTGCCAACGCAAGACCTGGTGCTCAGAGAGTCACCGCTACAGGACCTGTCACTCAGAGAGTCACCGCTACAGGACCGGCCACTCAGAGAGTCACCGTTACAGGACCTGCTGTTCAGAGAGTCACCGCTACAGGACCTGCCACTCAGAGAGTCACCGTCACAGGACCTGCCACTCAGAGAGTCACCGTTACAGGACCTGCCACTCAGAGAGTAACCGCTACAGGACCTGCCCATACAAGATCTGCTGCTCAAAGAGTCACCCCTACAGGACCTGTTGCTAAGAGAGTCACCGCTACAGGACCTGCTGCTCAGAGAGTCACCACGACAGGACCTGCCACTCAGAGAGTCACCGTTACAGGACCTGCCACTCAGAGAGTCACCGCTACAGGAAATGTCACTCAGAGAGTCACTGCTACAGGACCGGCCACTCAGAGAGTCACCGTTACAGGACCTGCTGCTCAGAGAGTCACCGCTACAGGACCTGCCAATGCAAGACCTGGTGCTCAGAGAGTCACCGCTACAGGACCTGTCACTCAGAGAGTCACCGCTACAGGACCGGCCACTCAGAGAGTCACCGTTACAGGACCTGCTGCTCAGAGAGTCACCGCTACAGGACCTGCCACTCAGAGAGTCACCGTCACAGGACCTGCCACTCAGAGAGTCACCGTTACAGAACCTGCCACTCAGAGAGTAACCGCTACAGGACCTGCCCATACAAGATCTGCTGCTCAAAGAGTCACCCCTACAGGACCTGTTGCTAAGAGAGTCACCGCTACAGGACCTGCTGCTCAGAGAGTCACCACGACAGGACCTGCCACTCAGAGAGTCACCGTTACAGGACCTGCCACTCAGAGAGTCACCGTTACAGGACCTGCCACTCAGAGAGTAACCGCTACAGGACCTGCCCATACAAGATCTGCTGCTCAAAGAGTCACCCCTACAGGACCTGTTGCTAAGAGAGTCACCGCTACAGGACCTGCTGCTCAGAGAGTCACCACGACAGGAGCTGCCACTCAGAGAGTCACCGTTACAGGACCTGCCGCTCAGAGAGTCACCGCTAGAGGACCTGCCACTACAGGACCTGCTGCTCAGAGAGTCACCACTACAGGACCTGCTGCTCAGAGAGTCAACGCTACAGGACCTGCCACTACAGGACCTGCTGCTCAGAGAGTCACCACTACAGGACCTGCTGCTCAGAGAGTCAACGCTACAGGACCTGCCACTACAGGACCTGCTGCTCAGAGAGTCACCGTTACAGGACCTGCCGCTCAGAGAGTCACCGCTAGAGGACCTGCCACTACAGGACCTGCTGCTCAGAGAGTCACCACTACAGGACCTGCTGCTCAGAGAGTCACCGCTACAGGACCTGCCACTACAGGACCTGCTGCTCAGAGAGTCACTGCTACAGGACCTCCTGCTCAGAGAGTCAACGCTACAGGACCTGCTGCTCAGAGAGTCACCGCTACAGGACCTGCTGCTCAGAGAGTCACCGCTACAGGACCTGCCACTACAGGACCTGCTGCTCAGAGAGTCACCGCTACAGGACCTGCCACTACAGGACCTGCTGCTCAGAGAGTCACCGCTACAGGACCTGCTGCTCAGAGAGTCACCACTACAGCTCCTGCCACTCAGAGGGTGACCGCTACAGGACCTGCCGCTACAGGACCTGCCACTACAGGACGTGCTGCTCAGAGAGTCACAGTTACAGGACCTGCTGCTCAGAGAGTCAACGCTACAGGACCTGTCGCTCAGAGAGTAACTGTTACAGGACCTGCAACTCAGGGAGTCTCCGCTACAGGACCTGCTACTCAGAGAGTCACCGTTACAGGACCTGCCAATGCAAGATCTGCTGCTCAGAGAGTAACCGCTACAGGACCTGCCACTATAGGATCTGCTGCTCAGAAAGTCACCACTACAGGATTTGCTGTACAGGACCTGCCCATACAAGACCTGCTGCTCAAAGAGTCACTGCTACAGGACCTGCTTTTCAGAGAGTCAATCAATCAATCAATCACCTTTATTTATATAGCGCTTTAAACAAAATACATTGTGTCAAAGCAATCGTCAAATGTATTATTAAAAGTTGACTAATTATAAATTACTTGCAGCTTCATCTTACCTCGCTCTCTTTAACATTAAACTGACGCCTTGTGCTATACTTCTGTGAACAGTAAACCATGACTATGACTTTGATTTGATTGGCCATCTCAGTCGTTTTGACATTGACGATCGCCGTTAGACCGCTGAGGCTTTGATCTGAGGCACCTATATGTATGTGCAGCAGTCGCGCGCACCCGTAGACTAGGGCAGGTTAGTGATGGGAAGTTCAGATCATTTTACCAACTCAGACTTTTGAGTTTCGTTCAGCAAAATTAACGAATCCTTTTTCGAGTCATTTCGTTCATTTTAGCAAAATGTAATTAAAATGTTAGGAGTTACTTCCCCAGAACAAATGTTGATCACACTACAAACAATACAAAACTAAATTGCTATAAGACACAGAAAAGATTAATTCATTCTTTACCTGGGTCTTCAGTTTGTGATTAGCTCACCTCACCTCTTGTCTGACAAGTCTTCGGGTCGAGTCGTTCCTTAATCACGTGACAGACCCATACGCTAAACCAATGCAGTCCAAACCGGAAAGAGAATTGATTAGTTCATCTCATGAGTCTTCGGGTCGAGTCATTCCTTAATCACGTGACAGACCCAAATGCTATTTCAGACACTTCTGTCACTGTTTTTTAGTTACTGTTTCTTCAGGATCTGTGGTGTGTTATTTTTTTAATAAATAATTAAAACCCTGTTATAAATAAAATATTGATGAATATGTCTTTTTGACTGTCTATCAGTAAATAAACACTAGGCTATATAATAAGATAATCCAAGCCTACAATACAAAGTATCTATAGCCTAGTTTGTTCATTTTTAATGCAATTTTGAGTTTGCTGGTATAATAATTGCTTTTCCTAGGCAAACTTGACATTTTGGTCTAATATGTGTACAGGAAGACTGCTCAAAAAGGACATAATGACATAAGTTGAAAGCAAATATCATTTTATACAAAAAATATCATAAACACTTCTTTTTTTAAATTGTTTACTCCATGTAGTTCTGAGAGCATGAGGTGCATATTTTGATTTTTTTCAGATACTGTACATCAAGGTAAGTGCACAAAGGTCTCTCTCACACCCTCTCTCTCTTTCTCTCTCTCTCACACACACACACACACTATAATTTGCTGTTATACTCCATATAACTCCATACAAGCCAGAAACTAAGCCTTTTTTTGCACAGGACTATCTAAAGGGTTAATGGTCTAATGCTGCACAAAAATTTAAAATGCATCAAAGCCAATGTTCCTACTAATCTTTCACATGCCCAAGACAGTTATAAAAAAAAAAAAAAACTTGAACTTTATTCTTGAAAATATGGCGCTGCTTCTATCGAAAATATAAGCAGTATGTTAAAACAGTTTCTGTTTCTAAAATTGTCTGTGTATTTTACAAATATTGTATTTAATTCACTTCATCTGTTTTTTGAAAAAAACACTGTTATGTTCAGAGGTATGAAGGAATGGAATAAACTACCAATGCATATTATACTTACTAACAATGTCAATAAATTTTAATTATATGTAAAACAGCATCTATCAAAATAATACATCTGACTGTTTAGATTTATTTATTTTCGTGTGTGAACATGTGAAGGTATATATATAGGTGTATGTGTATGAATGTGTTTTTATATGTGTGTATATTTCATGCCCGTATGAGGGTACATGTGATATACATACTTTGATATGTGTATATATGTGTATATGTGTATGTGTATGTGTATTTATCTTTTCCATTTATTTGTTGTATTTTTAATGATTTAGTTTTCTTTTTGTTTATGTATATATTTTTCAGGACCCCAGGAAGAATAGCTGCAGCATGGCTGTAGCAAATGGGGATCCTTTCAATAAAAACTCAAAATCTGTGATAAAGTATGCAAACACCACGTGAATGTCACTAACGGGAACTGAAGATGTCAGGCTTGACATGTCTGTTTTCAAAGTAAGTTTAAGAGTATGATTTATAACACACAGTGAACACCATATTAAATCTTCTTCATTAACAGTATAATGGACTGTATCATATCTTGACATTGTTTAAGATCTGCACAGTATCTTACTACAGCTTGTGAGCGGTTAGATGTTGAGTGTTACTTGAGTGTTTACTGTGGAGCTAATGTTAATTAATTGATTTGAGCTTAATACTCCAACTGAAAAAAAAAGCGGTGTTTTATATGGTTAGATTTTATTTTGATGGTCCCCTTAATCAATCAACTATAAGCAACTTTGCAACTATATTCAAACTCACTCTCATTAGAGTATTAATATGCTCAAGATTGGTTGAATCTACAATGGTAGAATAAGCTGACGTACTTCTAAAGACACGTATAGTCAGTTTAACTGTTGGTTGACCATCAAAATAAAGTGTGAGCATATATTTACAGTAGCAGAATACTACTAACATAATAATGATAGTAGTAAAAAAATGTATTATTAATATTATTATTACTACTTGTAACTACTTGGACTTTGACCGTAAAGTAAGTAAAGTAGCATCAGACAAATGGCAAGATATGAAACTTATAATACATTATAACTATGAGAAGTATTATCCATTGTGAAAGTTGATGCAATATATTCATTGTGTTATAAAGTATCATACTCTTAAAAGCTATAACCACAAATAAGTAAATACTATAATGTATTAAAACTGTTCTTATGAATATACATTATATGATACAACATAAGTTTTTTTTTTATAATGCAATATACATTCATTATATTGCTTTATAATACCCTCATAATGTATTATAAATTGGGGCTTCATAGAAACTGTTACCAAAAATGAGTTTTTCAATGTGATATTTGTATCCATTTTGGATTTCTGAAAGAAGTTTACAGGCCTACCATTTTTATCAGAAAAATTATTTAATGACGCTCATCACTGAATAAAAAGTGCTGAAATACTCAAACTTGAACACTATTATTATTCTCAAAAATGTCTATTTTCGCAGTATTTTTATTTTTTATTATTGTTTTTAATGTATAATAATATAAATCAATATAATTTAATTGCATTTATTTTTAAATACTTTAATCATATTTATTTTAAAATAATATTATTAATATTTGAACATAGCATAAACACCTTGCAGGAGCCATTGTTGTCATGTGGCAATAAAATCATAAAACATAGAAGACCCTCATCATAAAATATGTTTAAAATAATTTCTATTTATAAAATCAAAGTGGTTTAAATTATTTTAAACTGTATAGAATCGACATGTATTCAAATATTACATTTCTGAGAATGCATTCACGTGTTTTCTACTAAATTGTTAAAAGATAGTTTCTTTTTATCATGTCTTTATTAATCTTGTCATTGACTTACACAGTTTAAGTGTAAGTCTAATAAACACAAAGATATTTGGAAGAATGTTTGTAACCAAGCAGATCTCACAATACATTAACTACCATCGTAGGAAAAATTATTATGATCATTAAGAAGACGAGATCTGCTTGGTTGCAAACATTCTTCCAAATATCTTTGTGTTCAGCAGAACAAAGAAAGGTACAGAGTTTTGAAACATGAGGGTGAGAAAATTCTGACTATTTTCATTTTTGGGTGAACTATCCCTTAGACACATTACAGTAGTTAGGCTCATTTCTTGTAACCTCCACCCTCATCTCTTCCTGGAGTGAGCTTCAGGTGTTCTGTCATCGCTCATCCACGTCAGAGTCTCCACCTCTTCACAGCATCTGAGGGAAGACACAAATTTGTTCCTGTTTTTTTCCTGCTAGTCTTGCTTGGACTTCTTTTCACAACCTTGACTAGATGTGTAAAACACTTTATTTATAGCAGTATAAACCCAGGTGTAAGCACAGCTTTTGCATATTTCACAAGGATTTCATCGAGGGTCATGATGGACGTGGAATGTAAAAGACGTCATCTAGTGACGTCCTCCCACAACCGATTCAACCCCATAGAACTATAGACATGTACAAACGTATCTGAATGCATTTTTAGGAAATGTTCGGTTACATATTTTTACCGTTTGTAGTAAATAGCCACGGATCAGTTGCAGACTCCTGTGTGAAAGCATATGAATAAAAGCCTACAAGAATTGATCTTTTCATTAGAAATTAGCTTACTGATTGCCACCACTAATGTACAAAAAAAAGTAATTACATTAAAAATATCTGTTTGAGAGTATATGCAGTTCTTCCCTGCTGTACCGAATATCTATACTTTTCAAAAGTATCATATCGAAGGTAGAAATTAAAGTATTTTGATTAAATTAATTTTGTGGGGTGCCACAAATTTGTTCAAATTTCCAAAGGTTGACACTGTTCTGTCAATTTGTGCTACCCTGTTGGATTTTGCTACCTCCCATTAAAACAGTGGGTAGTGCAATTTGACATTGAAAAATGCTGCCAATACATTATTGGTTTATTAACTACACTACAGTAATGCAAATACAGTAATTATGTGTTATATTCGCGGTTGTAGCCAGAAGGGATTGTTCAGCTATAGGAAACCAATAAATATTTTTTTTCTACCTATAAGATTGTTTTATTAAAGTCTACATCTATCATAAGCCTAAACCTACCATTAAAGTAATGCAGATACATTAAATATTGTTGTGTAGCATGAGAAAATGACGTATTATTCATGTGTGCATGCACAGTAAACCTGATGGGTAGGATAAAATCAGGTTGACATATAAAAAAATGTGACAGTTATCCTTAGGGCTAAAAGGAAATGAAGACAATACATACCAAATATATATGTTAAAGGAGGTATATGTTAAAGGTTGTAATTACATCAGTGAATCATAAACATGACATAAGTCTCAACTGAAACTTTGCTTTTGGCTATTCTCCGAAAATAATCTTTAGCAGTTCATGAGAAGAATTAATTTTGTTGCCCATCTACATTCCAGACTTCTTGTTTTTTTTAAGGAAAACAACAATATTCTTAAGATTTATAGAGAGGGGGTTCAGCGAAAAATCGGCAGCTGTCAGCAGGAAGTGACTGCCAATAAAACCGGATGGCAGCTGTCGCTAACCTGTTAACTGTCACTCACGTTTTTGAAGATAGACTTGAATGTGCATGATACAAACCAAAATTTGTATAATTCATGACTGAAAACATTTTGTAACATGATTTTGATGTGCCATTTACATGGTAATGCAATGTCTGATTTTAAAATGGGTTTTGAAGGATGAATTTTGAGATTTTATGTTTTCAAGTGATATATAACTTCTGATGATTTCTAAAATGTGATAGAGAAAAAGGCAACGAGGAAGTCTTTTTTTTAAACAAAGGTCAAAGCTCCTTTTGTAATGTAGATTTCTGAGGGTGCACTCTTGTCATAAATTCATCTATTACTTTTCCTACATAATGTTTAACAAAAAATATTGGTAAAATATATATTTGGGAGTCTTAGACCTTTCCAACGATATATAGTTTGTCAAGATTAGATTAGATTTGATTGTAATATAGTATAGTCAACGTAGGTGTCCCGTATACGGGACGGGGTGACATTTAACAGGCTAATACCTGGAAATTGGAGGAGGCTGCTGGTGGCAACAAGACAAATAAATAATTATATACACTTATGATTATGTTTAATAAACATACTTACATACATACATACTTTACTTCTAAAATCGATACTATTAGAGATAAAATTGCAACCATTCAGCCGTCAGCTACAGTATCACATCAGACAGTGCACTATAGACCCCCTGAGGAACAGTTCCACTCATTCTCTACTATAGGAGAGGAAGAATTGTATAAACTTGTTAAATCATCTAAACCAACAACATGTATGTTAGACCCTATACCATCTAAGCTCTTAAAAGAGGTGCTTCCAGAAGTCATAGGTCCTTTTCTGACTATTAATTCCTCATTGTCATTAGAATATGTCCCCAAAACCTTCAAACTGGCTGTTATTAAGCCTCTCATAAAAAAGCCACAACTTGACCCCAGAGAACTAGTTAATTATAGACTATATAATTATATATATTTATATATATTTATATATTATATATATATAAAAATTATAATCTACTGACTGGGTTATCAGATCATAATATGATATTAACAGTAAGGAAACTAACTAAACAACGATTAAAGCAATTCAAAAACCAGAGACCAGATAGAATTAAGTTTGGGATTCTGAAATCTAAATCAGGTCAATTTGAATTAGAGATCAACAACGTTGATTGGGATAATATATTACAGATAAATGAGGGGAACTTGTGTTGCACTTCCTTAACTGAAACTGTAACTAACTTGGTAAACAAATATTATATTCCTTTGAAATGCTCAAGGAAAAATTTATCATTACCATGATTAAACAGTGATATTCATAATCTTATGAAAAACAGATACCAAACTTTAAAAATTGCATTATTGTCCAAATTAAATACAGATCATTTAATCTATAAAGGTCTCCGAAACAAAGTAGTACAAGAATTACGGAAGTCAAAAGTATCACATTATACACAAATAATAGAAAGTGCCAAAGGTCAAATTACAACCCTATGGAAACAATTAAATAATTTAACAAATAATAAGCAGCAAACAATCAAAGAGATACAAATAGATGGAAAAGTTATTGATGATAAAGGTTCTCTAGCATATGCGTTTAATAAATATTTTATAAGTTCAGTAGATGAATTCGCTCAAAATTTTAAACCAGTATTATTAAATAATAAAGTGGAGGATGAGCTACCAAATTCATTTTTTATTAAGGAGATTGAAGAAAACAGAATAACTGAAATTGTAAAGCTTCTACCGAGTTCAACAGGAACAGATGTTTACAATTTAGATATTAATTTAATAAAAAAATATAGCACCATGATGATAGCTCTGTTAACTCATTTGACAAATGTATCAATTAGATACTGTATTTTCCCTAACACATGGAAAAAGGCTTCAAATCAGGGGATCCAAGCCTGATTTCAAATTATCGACCAATATCAATCCTGCCGGTTATGTCAAAGATTTTGGAGAAATTATCGACCAATATCAATCCTGCTGGTTATGTCAAAGATTTTGGAGAAGGTTGTAGATGAACAATTAATCTGGAGAGTAATAACCTCCTACACAAACATCAATTTGGTTTTAGAGCCCATAATTCCACAGAAACAGCTATATGTTACTTCTTGGAAAAACCTAGACAGTCTTTGGACCAGGGTCATGTGATGGGAGCAGTATTTATTGATCTAAGAAAGGCATTTGATACAGTTAACCACACTATTCTCTTATCTAAAGTAAGTGCATTTAATTTTAGTAAACGTTCAATTGAGTGCTTAACCTCGTATTTAAATCTAAGAGATCAGTGTGTTAAAATTGAGGATACAAAATCATTGTCTATGAGAAATAAAATGGGTTTAGCACAAGGCTCAATCTTAGGCCCCTTGCTTTTGATCTACCATGTTGTTGCCCAGATGTTGAATGTCAGCTTTATGCTGATGACACTAAGTCATCTGCCAAGGTTGCTGCAGTTTTAAATAAACAAATAGGATATCTATATGGCTTCAGGAAAATCATCTTACTCTGAATGTGAAGAAAACTCTCTTTATGTGCTTTTCTAATAGAAAGCAAAAAGAAAAAGTAATAATTAGAGTAAATAATAAAGACACTGTTTACAGGTACTGTTTTAGACTCACAACTTAAATTTGATAAACATATAAAAAAGCTATCAAAAATGGTAAGGAGTAACCTAAACTGTTTTAGACTTATTAGAAAATATATCTCAAATGAGGCAGCTCATCTTTTTACCGGACAACGGGTTTAATACATGAAACATGAAAGACAGGGTGAATGCATCAGAGGTTGGAAGATAATTTGAGTTTGACTGAGACAGGGCTGAGAACCTTAAGAACACGGAATGGCCCGATGAATTTAGGAGCCAGTTTACGCGACGAAGACTGAAGGGGGAGATTTAGGTTGGATAGCCAAACCTTCTGGTCAATGGAATGGGGGGGCTTTTGGCTTGATGCTTATTGGTGGCCTGCCGAGTACGAGTCTTGCACAGGGTGGATCTGACCCTTCTCCAAGTACGTTTAGCGCGTTGAACAAAAGCAGTGACGGACGGAACTCTACAATCAGCATCTTGTGAGGAAAAGAGCAGAGGTTGGTAACCGAGGCAAAACTCAAAAGGGGATAAACCTGTAGCAGAGGACGGGGCGGAATTGTAAGCATACTCTGCCCAGGGAAGCTGTTCTGACCAGGAGGCAGGGTTACGGAAAGCAAGGCTACGGAGGATACGTCCGACTATCTGGTTGGTTCGCTCGGCCTGGCCGTTAGTTTGTGGGTGAAAGCCGGAGGAGAGACTAACCGACGCTCCAATTAGGGGACAAAACTCTAAGGCAAATTGGGAACCCCTATTAACGACAATGTTGGTGGGGAGCCTATGGATCTTAAAAATCTGGTCGATGACAATTTGGGCTGTTTCTTCAGAGGACGGGAGCTTAGGTAAAGGGATAAAGCGGGCGGCTTTAGAACAAACGGTTAATGACTGTAAGTATCACTGAGTTTCCCTCAGAGGGAGGAAGACCAGTGATAAAGTGCATGGCGATGTGTCACCACAGACACGACGGTACCGGAAGGGGTGTAGTAATCCCACAGGGGGCAAATTGCCAGACTTAGTCTGGGTGCAGACAGAGCATGAAGCGATGAAACAGTGTATGTCGCGCTCATGAGAGGGCCACCAGAACCTTTGGCGGATAGCTGCGATGGTGCCCCTAACACTGGGATGGGCGAACAATTTGGAGGAGTGACCCCACTGGAGGATGGCGAGACGGGCGGAAGGGGGAACGAATAAAATACCCTTGGGACAAAGACGGGGAGTGACAGAGTGGGCCAGAGAGTGTTTGACTAATCGTTCAATTTCCCAGACAGCTGCACCCACCACCATACTCTGAGAAAGGATCTCCTCCTCTGTGGGAACGTCCTCTGGCGGAGGGAACAGCCAAAGTGCACTCTAGAGAGAATACTACCTTCAAAGGCGTTGACAGGTGTGGAGTCCCTGCGTTCTATGAGGGGAATCCCCTGATCACGAGCCCAGGTCTCATCCACAAAGTTTCCCTCGGCTCCTGAGTCAATCAAGGCTGTGCAAGAGGTGGAGGAACCCGACAAGCGGAGAAGAGCAGAGAAAGTAGTGCATGTGCGTGGTGGAGGGTTTAGGGTTGAAGCGCTAACCAGTAACCCTCTCTCTACTGGTGAGTGCTGGCTTTTACCGGACAGGTGGAGACCAGGTAAGAGGCAGATCCGCAGTACATGCACAGGCGAGACATGATGCAGCTTTGACGTTCGGCCGCGGAGATTTGAAGTCCATCCAACTGCATGGGCTCAAAGTCAGCGCTGGGGGTGGTGTAGGGGTGGGGGAAAGAGATCCTTCCTGGTGGCAGCTGCGGCGACGTACATCAAAGCGCTTCTCCACTCGGATGGCCAAGTTGATCAGAGGGTCCAGACGGGTGGGGACCTCGCGTGCGAGGATCTCATCCTTGATATCAGCACAGAGCCCTTCAAGGAAACGGGCGACCAGGGCTGATTCGTTCCAGGCGCAGGAAGTGGATAAGTTGCGAAACTCTGCCGAGAAATCTGCTGCTGATCCTCTTCCTTGACGCAGCGTGGACAGCTGCCGGGAAGCCATCTCCTCCCTGAAGAGGGAATAACGAGTGAGGCAGTTGGCATCGGAGTTCCATACCGCTGTTCCCCATCCTCGTGCCCGGCTGGACAGCAGAGAGATGACGAAGGCGATGCGGGAGCGTTCACTGGCATATGTGGACGACTGTAATGAGAAGACAACCACGCACTGGGTCAGAAATGAAAAACTTTCTCTGGGCTCACCGGCATAACATGGTGGGTTGTTTTAATCTGGGCTCTTGCACATCCTGCCCTCTGGAAGAGGATGACTCGAGGCGAAGGTGAAGAAGCTCTTGCGACATCTCAGTGATGTGGGCCGCAAGGGAGTCCATTGCGTTGCGAGCGGCGGTCAGCTCCTCCTCATGACAGCCTATCATGGCTCCCTGGAGTTCGAGTGCAGACTGAAGGGGACTCTTGCTGGGTCCATTAATGGTCAGATTATTCTGTCAGTGATAAGGAGAGAGGACCCAAAAGCAACAGGCATTTCAACAAAGCTTTAATGAAGAGTCTCAGTTCTTAGAAGGAAACACAGGTAGCCCACTAGGCAAAATGATCCAACACAAAGTCTCTGGGATACTACTCCAACAAATGATAATCTCAGTCTCACAGGAACAGAAAGTCTTTCAGAGGTTAAGCAACAGAAAACTGCAGTCAGGACTGGCCATGGGAAAAACCCCTGAAGGCAGAGAGAGAAAATGGCTTGGTGCGTTCAGAGCACGGATACACCAACCGAGGACCACTCACGTGACTGGAGGATGAAGAGAGCAGAGTAAAGGTAATTAGGCAGTCAAACAGTTTCACTTCAGACGGGACATGACAGAACTAAACAGAGGTAAGGAGGCAGGTTATGGACACGTAACATCAGGCAATAATCTGACAAACAACAGAGGAAGGGAAAGTCTAGAAATAGAGCGTCTAATCAGAGAAGGTAGAAAACAGGTGCGGAGAGAGAGCGCAGAATGTCTGTAAGGGACATATTGTGGTAGTTTTATTCCATGAGTAGTAGTTTTATTCTATGTTTCTATTTTACTTTTTTTTTGAAAAGCCTTTCTAGGGACTTCCAATGCAATGCAAATTAGCTTAGCTTATGCAATACTCTCTGTGTGCAACACATATTTTCCAGTTTTGACTGAGATAATGTTTCTTTTGTACTGTCCTTATACAAATAAACATATAAATAAATATATAAAATATGTGATCAGTACACCACGAAATGAGAATCAGGCCAACAAATAAGTTTGACACATTGCTTTTAAGAAAGGGATTTTATTTTATTTTATTTTATTAATTTATTTTTAATTACAATTAAACCAGATAAAATATTATTCTTTCTTTTTTGACAAACCTACATTTCAAATGATTTCCTCCAGAGGTTCATTATCCAATTGGAACTGGTCCCATTTCAGGGTCTAAATAATGAGGGGTCTAGATGAAGCTTCTTACCCGTATTTTCTTATACTTTTTCTAATGCATCAGAATGTGGATTTTTCACCATCCAATATGAAATTAAAGAGATGTATCAGCAGAGATTGTTTCAACAAATTTTATATATATATTATATATTTTGTTTTTAATTACATATACAATAGATATAGAATAAACTTTATTGTCCATGCATTCCCTCTATATCAATCAATCAATCACCTTTATTTATATAGCGCTTTAAACAAAATACATTGCATCAAAGCACTGAACAACATTCATTTGGAAAACAGTGTCTCAATAATGCAAAATGATAGTTAAAGGCAGTTTATCATTGAATTCAGTTATGTCATATGTGTTCAGTTTAAATAGTGTCTGTGCATTTATTTGCAATCAAGTCAATGATATCGCTGTAGATGAAGTGACCCCAACTAAGCAAGCCAGAGGCGACAGCGGCAAGGAACCAAAACTCCATCGGTGACAGAATGGAGAAAAAAACCTTGGGACAACCAGGCTCAGTTGGGGGGCCAGTTCTCCTCTGACCAGACGAAACCAGTAGTTCAATTCCAGGCTGCAGCAGAGTCAGATTATGCAGAAAAATCATCTGTTTCCTGTGGTCTTGTCCTGGTGGTCCTCTGAGACGAGGTCTTTACAGGGGATCTGTATCTGGGCTCTAGTTGTCCTAGTCTCCGCTGTCTTTCAGGGCAGTAGAGGTCCTTTATAGGTGCTGATCCACCATTATGTCTGGATACGTACTGGATCCGGGTGACTGCAGTGACCCTCTGATCTGGATACAGACTGGATCTGGTGGCCACGGTGACCTCGGAACAAGATCAATCACCTTTATTTATATAGTGCTTTAAACAAAATACATTGCGCCAAAGCACTGAACAACATTCATTTGGAAAACAGTGTCTCAATAATGCAAAATGATAGTTAAAGGCAGTTTATCATTGAATTCAGTTATGTCATCTCTGTTCAATTGAAATAGTGTCTGTTTTTATTTGCAATCAAGTCAATGATATCACTGTAGATGAAGTGACCCCAACTAAGCAAGCCAGAGGCGACAGCGGCAAGGAACCGAAACTCCATCGGTGACAGAATGGAGAAAAAAACATTGGGAGAAACCAGGCTCAGTTGGGGGGCCAGTTCTCCTCTGACCAGACGAAACAAGTAGTTCAATTCCAGACTGTAGCAAAGTCAGATTGTGCAGAAGAATCATCTGTTTCCTGTGGTCTTGTCCTCGTGCTCCTCTGAGACAAGGTCTTTACAGGGGATCTGTATCTGGGGCTCTAGTTGTCCTGGTCTCCGCTGTCTTTCAGGGCAGTAGAGGTCCTTTCTAGGTGCTGATCCACCATCTGGTCTGGATACGTACTGGATCCGGGTGACTGCAGTGACCCTCTGATCTGGACACAGACTGGATCTGGTGGCCACGGTGACCTCGGAACAAGAGAGAAACAGACAAATATTAGCGTAGATGCCATTCTTCTAATGATGTAGAAAGTACGGTGTTATGTGAAGTGTTTCCGGTTCCAGTTTACCTAATTAATGCAGCCTAAAAATCCTTTAACGGATTTGGATATTAAAAGCATATTAGTATGTTATGTGTATGCCAGGTTAAAGAGATGGGTCTTTAATCTAGATTTAAACTGCAAGAGTGTGTCTGCCTCCCGAACAATGTTAGGTAGGTTATTCCAGAGTTTAGGCGCCAAATAGGAAAAGGATCTGCCGCCCGCAGTTGATTTTGATATTCTAGGTATTATCAAATTGCCTGAGTTTTGAGAACGTAGCGGACGTAGAGGAGTATAATGTAAAAGGAGCTCATTCAAATACTGAGGTGCTAAACCATTCAGGGTTTTATAAGTAATAAGCAATATTTTAAAATCTATACGATGTTTGATAGGGAGCCAGTGCAGTGTGGACAGGACCGGGCTAATATGGTCATACTTCCTGGTTCTAGTAAGAACTCTTGCTGCTGCATTTTGGACTAGCTGTAGTTTGTTTACCAAGCGTGCAGAACAACCACCCAATAAAGCATTACAATAGTCTAACCTTGAAGTCATAAATGCATGGATTAACATGTCTGCATTTGACATTGAGAGCATAGGCCGTAATTTATATATATTTTTGAGATGGAAAAATGCAGTTTTACAAATGCTAGAAACGTGGCTTTCTAAGGAAAGATTGCGATCAAGTAGCACACCTAGGTTCCTAACTGATGACGAAGAATTGACAGAGCAACCATCAAGTCTTAGACAGTGTTCTAGGTTATTACAAGTAGAGTTTTTAGGCCCTATGATTAACACCTGTTTTTTCTGAATTTAGCAGTAAGAAATTACTCGTCATCCAATTTTTTATATCGACTATGCATTCCATTAGTTTTTCAAATTGGTGTGTTTCACCGGGCTGCGAGGAAATATAGAGCTGAGTATCATCAGCATAACAGTGAAAGCTAACACCATGTTTCCTGATGATATCTCCCAAGGGTAACATATAAAGCGTGAAGAGTAGCGGCCCTAGAACTGAGCCTTGAGGTACTCCATACTGCACTTGTGATCGATATGATACATCTTCATTCACTGCTACGAACTGATGGCGGTCATATAAGTATGATTTAAACCATGCTAATGCACTTCCACTGATGCCAACAAAGTGTTCAAGTCTATGCAAAAGAATGTTGTGGTCAATTGTGTCAAACGCAGCACTAAGATCCAATAAAACTAATAGAGAGATACACCCACGATCAGATGATAAGAGCAGATCATTTGTAACTCTAAGGAGAGCAGTTTCAGTACTATGATACGGTCTAAATCCTGACTGGAAATCCTCACATATACCATTTTTCTCAAAGAAGGAATATAATTGTGAGGATACCACCTTTTCTAGTATCTTGGACAGAAAAGGGAGATTCGAGATTGGTCTATAATTAACTAGTTCTCTGGGGTCAAGTTGTGGCTTTTTTATGAGAGGCTTAATAACAGCCAGTTTGAAGGTTTTGGGGACATATCCTAATGACAATGAGGAATTAATAATAGTCAGAAGAGGACCTATGACTTCTGGAAGCACCTCTTTTAGGAGCTTAGATGGTATATGGTCTAACATACATGTTGTAAGTTTAGATGATTTAACAAGTTTATACAATTCTTCCTCTCCTATAGTAGAGAATGAGTGGAACTGTTCCTCAGGGGGTCTATAGTGCACTGTATGATGTGATACTGTAGCTGACAGCTGAATGGTTGCAATTTTATCTCTAATAGTATCGATTTTAGAAGTAAAGTAGTTCATAAAGTCATTACTGCTGTGGTGTTGGGAAATGTCAACACTTGTTGAGGCTTTATTTTTCGTTAATTTAGCCACTGTATTGAATAAATACCTGGGGTTATGTTTGTTTTCTTCTAAAAGAGAAGAAAAGTAATCAGATCTAGCAGTTTTTAATGCTTTTCTGTAGGATAGGTTACTTTCCCGCCAAGCAATACGAAATACCTCTAGTTTTGTTTTCCTCCAGCTGCGCTCCATTTTTCGGGCTGCTCACTTTAGGGTGCGAGTATGCTCATTATACCATGGTCTCAAACTGTTTTCCTTAACCTTTCTTAAGCGTAAAGGAGCAACTGTATTTAAAGTGCTAGAAAAGAGAGAGTCCATAGTTTCTGTTACATCATCAAGTTGTTCTGAGGTTTTGGATATGCTAAGGAATTCGTTACATCAGGAAGATAACTTAAAAAGCAGTCTTTTATACAGATCCCTAACAAGTTCTATGGGGGCACAGTTGTAATTTCTAGTTACCCAGAAAGTGTATACATCATTTAAGCAAAGGGTCATAATGCATATACAGAAAAACCCCTTGTCGATCTACTGTAACCGCATTTTACTAAGTCAGATGATCAGGATTACAGATGACGTTGTGCACATTTTGTTTGTTCAACTTTATATGACTGTAGACAAGGCCTTCTTTCTAAGAAAAGGCCAACATTCAGTGTTTATAGAAATAAATAAAATCAAATTAATAAAATTTCTACTTGAGAGCATTTGACTAGGTATTTCTTTTTTGAACAATTGTCCATTTCCATATTATTACAATAAATGAATCGTCAACACAGCTATTACAACTGGAACACATCTAGCCAGTTCTCTAAAAACTAAACATTCAGTAAAGTTTGAAGTTGTACACTCTCTTGAAAAAGCTGAACAGACACAAAATATTAATGAATTTTGGTAAAAACAAAATCCCTATGTTTTGTTTTAACTGCTATATATATAAGGGTGACTTGACTGGACCAAAGTAGTGCAAATAAAGCAAGGTTTCATTCAGCACTAAACTTTCCATATCTTACACATATATAATGGCTTTATCTGCTTAAAGAAGTAATAAAACATTGGTCAAAGTCACACCGATTACATAAAACACATCAAGCATATATATGAGACATAACACATATTATTTGTGAATCTAGTTGCTCTTTCAAACTTTTCGATGATTGTCTTTCAAACTAATCTATATGAGTTCCTTTGTTTTTCTGGAATGTAGAGAAAGGAGTGGGAAGGTGGGGACAGTCCTGAGGTGTCTGTCACTGGAAATGTTTTTGTTCTGTTAAATTTTATTGCCCTTCCTGTGAAACATTAAGCCAAGTCAGTGAAAGTGACATACAGCCAAGTATGGTGATCCATACTCAGAATTCATGCTCTGCAATTAACTCATCCAAAGTGCACACACACACACAGCAGTGAACACACACAGAGCAGTGGGCATCATTTATGTTTCTGGAATGTAGCATTTCAACAGCTCACGTGACGATTCACTGGTTTATTTGTGTCTGTTCCACAGGGTCATTACACAAATGTGCAAATAAACAGAAAACAAGCCCTGTGAAGCTGTGGCTTACAGTTATTTTACAAAATCTAAAATATCATTTCATGAGTCTGAAATATTTGAGTAAAGACTAAAAAGGAGCAATCAGGCAGCTGCTTCAGTTATGTTGATTTTGTGATCTATCTAGTTTTTCCAGTCATTTTCAGGGAGGATTGTAGTGGATTGCTGTGAGATGAATGAAGCTTAAGACTCTAGTTTCACATTTTAACACGCAAAGCCTCATTTGTGACTGGAAACTGGTAAGTATCCCTCTTTTAGTTTCCTGAATCACGTCTGTAAAAAAAAAAAAAACGGTTATATAGGTAACGCTGCCGCCTCGGGGGAACTGAGAGCAGAAGGCGCTGGGTGGGGACTGGGTGCAGCTGATGGGGCCTCTGCTGACTCCTGGACTATCGCCTCGGGAGAATCTTGAGCAGGCTCTGCAGCTAACTCCACCCTGATGATTGAGCCGCTCAACTGGACAACCAGGTTGATGTAATCCTCCAGCCTCTCCTCGTGGTCCCAGAAGAGCATAAGGGACTTTAACGGCTCAGCTAGGCCTCCCCAGAAACAGACCATTAGGCAGGTCCTTTCTGCAGCCAACAATAATCCTTGATGCTCCGATCTCCCTGGCGGACATTGAGGAACTTCCCTGCTCGACCCATGTTGCTAGCTGTATTCTGTCACGGGGCAGTAGAGCCAAAGAAAGAACAGGGTCTGGGTCCAAATGCAGGGAAAAATTACTTTTTAGTAAAAATAAACAAAAAAGACAGGAGAGAGCACATGGCACCAAACAAACACAACACTCACAGAAGACAGTGACAGAAAGATAGAAGACTGAGACACTATTTAGATTTTTATGTTCTAGCGCTGAACCATCTCAGCTCGTTAGAGTTAGATAAATTATTCTACAGATTTACTGTAATTAATAAAATACGGTATTAAGATATCGGCAGATCTTGGCACTTGTTTTAGTCTACAGACACATGGATTTAACCACAATTTTGCTTGATCAAGATTTCAAAATTCTCCCATAAAATAATTGTAATGAACTCCATAACTATAGGAAGAAGGAGGCGGGAACTGGCGGACAATCAAATAGAAACTTTAATAGCAAAATAAAGACAAAACAGCGCGTCAGCCCCTCACAGATGACTGAAGTGCACAAATAAAAACCAAACACAACTACAACCCAGGCCTGGTCCTCTCTCGTCCTTCACTGTCGTCGCTCCTGTTTTATATCCTTCCATCTACTCCGTGGGACTCGAGACCGGTGGGTCGAGCAGGTGTCACTCATTTCTAATCACCTTCCCATGGCTCTCGGCCCCGCCCCACTCGTCACAGTAATGTTCAGACACTGTCTCTGAGCACCGCATTCCAAAGTTCACTAGTTTTAGTGAATTAAATGGCAAAAGAACATTACAGTTTTTTACAGACGCTTGGACATTTCTCAACACTTCTGCAAATCTCTTCACACAGTGAGCACAACAGAAGTTTATGTGGGCTAAACTGAGGATCAATTATCATTGCTTTGGCACAAAATGCATTCAACGACTACATCTCTCAAATTTGATGAATTATTTTCTCACTCAGACACAACAACTGCCAAAACTCTTTGTACATACAGGCCAGTTTACACATGCTTACATACTGTATTCACAACTGTTAAACTAAATGCTATAAAAGCAATTATAAGTATGACCATCCACAGGATCAAATGTCCCTCCTGGACACAATGAATGCTGAATGCCTGGAGATATCAGAAGAAGATGGTCAGGGATGGATCAGGCATGCCAGAAGATTCCTAGGTGTATTGCTCTAGATGACATAATATGTAATGTGGATGACAACCTGTGGCCAAATGGAGAAGACTGCAGCATTACTATTGTACCTGTATCAGTGGATGGTGTGGATACAAATTCTTCTATTTTTGAATTACTCAGGGCAAAAAAAATTAAAATACATAAACTACATAAAATATTGATGAATTCTGCATCATGTCTGATTCATTCCAGTAACATATATTGCAGTGGATTATAAACAGAGATGTGTCCTTGTTTCACACAAGAAAACACAGTATAATGCTACATGTTGTTAGTGTTTTTAAGGTCATTGTTTTGTGGCTGACAGTGTGTTTGTCGGCTGTCAACCTTTGCTAGTGTTCTGAAAGAATGAGTTGATTTGATACAGCATAGATGAATTTGAAGTGGAACACTCACAAACAAATCGGTGAAGCACTGGAAGTTTCGTTTCTTGGCTTTAGACTATGAAACTTTCGGCAGTCAATGAGGTTTCAACTGCGTATTTGAGTTCTGGATGACTTGAATGTTCGATAGTACGATGCGTGAGATAAAACCCCAAGGATGCATGAAAGCGAAAAACAAGAAAAGTATCTGTTTGTGTGATCTGGTTTAAAAGTGAGTCGATTTGGTCCCTCCCAGAAGTTCGGGAAGCAGAAACACTCTTGCAGTTTAAATCTAGATTAAAGACCCATCTCTTTAACCTGGTTTACACATAACATACTAATATGCTTTTAATATCCAAATCGGTTAAAGGATTTTTAGGCTGCATTAATTAGGTAAACCGGAACCGGGAACACTTCCCATAACACCCTATGTACTTGCTACATCATTAGAAGAATGGCATCTATGCTAATATTAGTCTGTTTCTCTCTTATTCCGAGGTCACTGTAGCCACCAGATCCAGTCTGTATCCAGATCAGAGGGTCACTGCAGTTCAATTCAATTCAATTCAATTCAAGTTTATTTGTATAGCGCTTTTTACAAAACAAATCGTTACAAAGCAACTTTACAGAAAATTACGTTTCTACAATATTTAGTAGTAGCTAGTAGTTTGTGCACATTTGTCAAGATTTTAGAAAAAAAATAAATAAATAATAATAATACAAGGCGTAGTCAGCTAGACGATGAACTATCAATATTATTAATTAAGTTATTATATGATGCAGTCACACTTGTAGCAATATTTGTTAGTTCTGTTGTTGATTCAGGGTTAGCATCATCTGAGGTCCTCTGAGGGTCAGCATCATCTCTTCTCAGGTGTTCTGGATCCAGACTGGAGCTTGTGTAAATCCTAGTTACCACAGGATGAAGATCCCAGCAGAAACAGAGAAACACATAGAGACATCATTAGCATAGCTGCTGATCCAACAAAGTAAAATTAGTTTAACCCAAGCTAAAGAATAAAAATGCACCTTTGATCAGATACAACTACACTCACAATTTAAAAGATACATTATTCGAATGCTTGGCGAAAGAGATGTGTTTTTAATCTAGATTTAAACAGAGAGAGTGTGTCTGAACCCCGAACATTATCAGGAAGGCTATTCCAGAGTTTGGGAGCCAAATGTGAAAAAGCTCTACCTCCTTTAGTGGACTTTGCTATCCTAGGAACTACCAAAAGTCCAGCGTTTTGTGACCTTAGGGTGCGTGATGGGTTGTAGTGTGGTAGAAGGCTAGTTAGGTACGCAGGAGCTAAACCATTTAGGGCCTTATAGGTAAGTAATGATAATTTGTAACTGATACGGAACTTAATAGGTAGCCAGTGCAGAGACTGTAAAATTGGGGTAATATGGTCATATTTTCTTGACCTGGTAAGGACTCTAGCTGCTGTATTTTGGACGACCTGTAGCTTGTTTATTGAAGAAGCAGGACAACCACCTAGAAGTGCATTACAATAGTCCAGTCTAGAGGTCATGAATGCATGAACTAGCTTTTCTGCATCAGAAACAGATAACATGTTTCGTAGCTTGGCAGTGTTTCTAAGATGGAAGAATGCAGTTTTTGTAACATAGGAAATATGATTTTCAAAAGACAAATTGCTGTCTAATATAACACCCAGATTTCTGACTGTAGAGGAAGTAACAGTACATCCGTCTAGTTGCAGATTGTAATCTACAAGATTCTGTGTAGTGTTTTTTGGTCCAATAATTAGTATCTCTGTCTAATCCGAATTTAATTGGAGAAAATTATTTGTCATCCAATCTTTTACATTTTTAACACACTCTGTTAGCTTAGATAATTGGGAAGTTTCATCTGGTCTCGTTGAGATATATAGCTGAGTATCATCCGCATAACAGTGGAAGCTAATTCCGTATTTTCTAATAATATTACCAAGGGGCAACATGTATATTTAAAATAGAAGGGGACCTAGGACGGATCCTTGTGGCACTCCATATTTCACTGATGATAAATGAGATGACTCCCCATTTAAGTAAACAAAATGGAAGCGATCGGACAGGTAGGATCTTAACCATCTTAGAGCCTGCCCTTGAATACCTGTATAGTTTTGTAATCGATCTATGAGTATGTCCTGATCTATGGTGTCGAACGCAGCACTAAGATCAAGTAAGACTAGAAATGAGATGCAGCCTTGATCTGACGCAAGGAGCAGGTCGTTTGTAATTTTAACAAGTTCAGTTTCTGTGCTATGGTGGGGCCTAAAACCTGACTGAAATTCTTCATACAGATTATTTTTGTGCAGGAAGGTGCTCAATTGAGCAGACACAGCTTTTTCAAAAATTTTAGACATAAATGGAAGATTTGAAATAGGCCTATAATTTGCCAGTACACTAGGATCTAGTTTTGGTTTCTTAATAAGAGGCTTGATAACCGCCAGCTTGAATGGTTTTGAGACGTGACCTAAAGATAACGATGAGTTAATGATATTGAGAAGCGGTTCTTCGGCTACAGGTAACAGCTCTTTCATTAATTTAGTGGGTACAGGATCTAATATACATGTTGTTGAGTGTCACTGCAGTCACCCGGATCCAGTACGTATCCAGATCAGATGGTGGATCAGCACCTAGAAAGGACCTCTACTGCCCTGAAAGACAGCGGAGACCAGGACAACTAGAGCCCCAGATACAGATCCCCTGTAAAGACCTTGTCTCAGAGGAGCACCAGGACAAGACCACAGGAAACAGATGATTCTTCTGCACAATCTGACTTTGCTGCAGTCTGGAATTGAACTACTGGTTTCGTCTGGTCAGAGGAGAACTGACCCCCCAACTGAGCCTGGTTTCTCCCAAGGTTTTTTCTCCATTCTGTCATTGATGGAGTTTCGGTTCCTTGCCGCTGTCGCCTCTGGCTTGCTTAGTTGGGGTCACTTCATCTACAGCGATATCGTTGACTAAATGAATAAATGCACAGACACTATTGAACTGAACAGAGATGACATGTCACAGTTGGTAAACCGTGATCTCTGGTTTTTTACACTTTGTGGTGAATTCTGTGTGTTCCGCGTCTGCACTGATTAGTTGTGGGCGTCTCCGTTAATTGTATCAGCAACAGCTGCCACTCATTACTCATCCACTATATAATGGCTTGTCTCACGTCCTGTGTTTGTGAGATCGTTGTTTCATGTTGATGTGTTTTCCCCCGTCTGGCTCTCAGTGTTGTTTGCGTTTGGATGTCTGTGTTTCCCCAGAACCTCATCCACTCTTCACACGTTCACTCAGCCACGGACACTTACCTTCGGCTCTATTCCCCGCAGTTCCTGTGCCACTCTCTCCTGCTGCCTCACGCCGTCAACATCCGGATTCCTCACCTTCTCTCCACCACCGTCTGGACTTCTCACCGCTACACCATCCCTTCGGAGTATCGCTGTCTCATCGTCATTGTGTGTTTATGTACCATCATCATATCTTCTCATCAAAATCTGTAACTCGCTATTGTTTTCAGACTGTCCTTTCACCAGCCGTCACATGACATCACTGAATTCAATGATGAACTGTCTTTAACTGTCATTTTGCATTATTGACACTGTTTTTCTAATGAATGTTGTTCAGTTGCTTTGACGCAATGTGTTTTGTTTTAAGCGCTATATAAATAAAGGTGACTTGACTGGACCAAAGTAGTGCAAATAAAGCAAGGTTTCATTCAGCACTAAACTTTCCATTTCTTACACATATATAATGGCTTTATCTGCTTAAAGAAGTAATAAAACATTGGTCAAAGTCACACCGATTACATAAAACACATCAAGCATATATATGAGACATAACACATATTATTTGTGAATCTAGTTGCTCTTTCAAACTTTTCGATGATTGTCTTTCAAACTAATCTATATGAGTTCCTTTGTTTTTCTGGAATGTAGAGAAAGGAGTGGGAAGGTGGGGACAGTCCTGAGGTGTCTGTCAGTGGAAATGTTTTTTGTTCTGTTAAATTTTATTGCCCTTCCTGTGAAACATTAAGCCAAGTCAGTGAAAGTGACATACAGCCAAGTATGGTGATCCATACTCAGAATTCATGCTCTGCAATTAACTCATCCAAAGTGCACACACACACACAGCAGTGAACACACACAGAGCAGTGGGCATCATTTATGTTTCTGGAATGTAGCATTTCAACAGCTCACGTGACGATTCACTGGTTTATTTGTGTCTGTTCCACAGGGTCATTACACAAATGTGCAAATAAACAGAAAACAAGCCCTGTGAAGCTGTGGCTTACAGTTATTTTACAAAATCTAAAATATAATTTCATGAGTCTGAAATATTTGAGTAAAGACTAAAAAGGAGCAATCAGGCAGCCGCTTCAGTTATGTTGATTTTGTGATCTATCTAGTTTTTCCAGTCAGTTTCAGGGAGGATTGTAGTGGATTGCTGTGAGATGAATGAAGCTTAAGACTCTAGTTTCACATTTTAACACGCAAAGCCTCATTTGTGACTGGAAACTGGTAAGTATCCCTCTTTTAGTTTCCTGAATTAATATAGGAAACATTAAATGAAAACATTGGTGGCAGGTTAATGAGTGATAAGATAAAGCGTTATCAATCAAATGTGTTGATTCTGATTTGCAGTGGCAATGCATTTCTGTGCTTTTCTTCTGCTGAGCTTGGCTTTGGTTCTTGATCATCCATCAGTAAGTTAGACAGTGGACAGTCATCAGTATACAGCTCTTGATTTCTTTGACTAAATCTATTTTTCTTTATGTCTTGTATTATTTTCATATCTCATGTTCTCAGATCACTTTTGGTCAAAATGGTAAGTTCATCATTGATCTGTTGTAAAGTTATTGTAATATGTTTCCAGTGTAGGATGTTTTTTACCCTGTTTTAATCGCTCGTTACTGCCTGATGATCAGATTGCTCATTTATCACTTTACTTTCATATTGTTTCACTAAAGTTATAATTTGTGTAGCAATGCACACAATCCTCATTCACTCTCTTTTTTTCTGTCTTTTGTTGACTTCAATCTAATATTCTCAAAGACATTTTAGACAAATGGAAGAGCATTCTGGATATAAACAAAGGTAAACTATTATATTATCTCAAGAACCCAAATACATTTATAAAAGCAGTAAGATAACTATTATCTATATTTATTTATAAATTATCATTTTTATTCTAAATTTATATTTACTGATATACTTTTCTATTCATGCATATTAACTTTGAACTGAACACTCTTGTAGCATCAGGTTTAAACCTCACAGAAGGAGACATCATGGAGGTATGTGTGTGTGTGTGTGTGTGTAGTGTAGTGTGTTTTTGCATGTGTTTATGTGTGTGTGTGTGTGTGTGTGTGTGTGTGTGTTTGTGCGTGTGTTTGTGTGTGTGTGTGTGTGTGTGTGTGTGTGTGCGCGTGTGGGCATGTTTTTGTGTCATATCATGACACAACTCTGTATAATGACATGGGTATGACACAGGTATTACAAGGAGAGAGTGACTTATGAGGACATAACCCATGTTCACATTTTTCAAAACACTTATAAATCATACAGAAAGAGTTTTTTTTTGAGAAAGTAAAAATGCAGAAAGTTTCCTGTGAGGGTTAGGGTTAGGTGTAGGGTTGGTGAAGGGCCATAGAATATACAGTTTGTACAGTTTAAAAACCATTACACCTATGGGATGAACACACTTTTCACAAAAACAAACGTGTGTGTGTGTGCGCATGTAATGTTTGTGTGTTTGTGTATGTATGTGTAGTTTATGTGTCTGTGAGAAGGTGTGTATGTGCATGTGTGAGAGAGAAGAGAGTGTGTGTGAAGCACATCCTGATATTGCTGAGTTCGATGTGTTCCTAGGTCAACATATTTTGTTGACCCTGGAACAACATTTTACTCAAAAATATATTCTTGACCATATCCCTACACCTAAACCTAACCTTAACTATGAGTAATCCCTAAAATCAGAGGAAATGATAGATGAATGAAACTGCTGTACAAGCACCAAACAGTGATTGTAAGCGTAAACTTCACAAAATCTATAAACTGGTTCTTCAAATCTGATTGGTTTAATCACAATGTTGTCCCAGGAACATGTCTCACTTGGTAAAATCAGGTGATTGGTGTGAATGAGTGAATGATGGCAAGTGTGAAGTAAAGAAAAGTGGACACTGAAAATAGATGATTCAGATGTGAATGGACTGAACGGAATATAATACGAAAAGGTAGGTAATATCTTACAGCTGTCTCCTTTCCCCCACAATGCATTGCATCACGTCACGTTGGGGAGAGAATTTACCAAAGCCGCCTTGAGAGCATTGAGAGTGTCTAGAGAGACAAGAGTATTCAGATAGCACAGAACGCAGATTATAGATAAATAGATAAATACATATATATATATATATATATAGATAGATAGACTAGATACAGTATATAGATAGATAGATAGACAGACAGATAGATAGAGAGATATCGACCAACAGCGACCCAAACGCACTCGCTTCTCCACAGCTCAAGCTTTCCAACGCAGTTTCCATGAGACGGCACCCACACAAGCTCCTGTCAAACACAGCGACAGACACGCGGCTTCGTTTGCAACAACATTTTCACCGGAGAAAACGTCCATATAGCTAGCATAATGCCTTTTATTTCTAGATGACAAAGACAAAATTTACCAGTTCTACGATACTATGACAAAGGTTACCGGTACTTATCTGAACTAACGTCATGATCACTGCCACTAGATATAAGGAAAACGTTGATTTTTCACTCGGTGCTATTCAATGACAGTAAAAAAAACTATATGTGTCGTTATTGTGCACTGCTGCTTGTAGACTAGCTCCAGTGCTCATTGCTGCGATGCTAAATGATAGCAACTTACCAGGACACTTCACCAACTCTCCACTCTTTCTCCTCTGACCATGCAGCTTTGACGGACATCAGTTCTTGGCCTCATTTCCTCATTTGTCCTCTCACATCTGGCTGGGCCATCATACATGCTGGTTCACGCCACGTCTTCCTCATCTCAGTCAGTCTGATGCTGCGTTCCAGACAGGTTTTTGAGCTCGTGATCACTATTACATACCACAACTAACAACTTTGTACCGTTCCAGGCAAGTT
Organism: Carassius auratus; assembly: GCF_003368295.1. Classification (NCBI taxonomy): domain Eukaryota; kingdom Metazoa; phylum Chordata; class Actinopteri; order Cypriniformes; family Cyprinidae; genus Carassius; species Carassius auratus. The sequence continues at coordinate 2,306,856 of NC_039261.1, forward strand.
ACGCCAAACTTTCTGAGCGCAAGGAATTTATTTTATTGCAACGTTACATTGACCTAAAATAATTTTTTCAACGTGTACTACTTGCATAAACACTGCATGCGTAGGCAGTATTGTTTGTAGGGGCTGCCATCGTTGTTTAGCATGCTGTGTGACCTCGGAACTCGGAGTACATCGATCTAGTACGAGTTCACAGGTGGGAAGTCACGGGTTTGATTGCCGTTCCAGTGCACTTTCACGGGTTTAAGGTAGGAAAAACATGGGTTACGGGCTGTCTGGAACGCGGCATCATACTAGGCTGAGGCTACGTTTCTTCGACTTCTCCCCAATGTGACGTCATCACCGAGTTGCGTAAAAAAAACCGTTAATACCAAAAACGTAAAAAAATGGTCTTTAACACCATTTTTGAGACATTTTAAACATGATATACATATCTTGAGTTATTTATGTACCCATTAATGCAGGTTAACCTGCAATTGTTTTTTTTTTAATGTAGTATTAAAATTCTCTAAAATGCCACTGTTATTGGTAATATAACTCTGAATGCCAACAGCCAAATATGACACTTACAAACTAATAAACTTACAAATGAATACAGTTTATTAACACATATTGAAAAGAGTGAATGTAGGGATTTTCTCTTTTTTTATGTTATTTTATTTTTTACACATCTATTTAGTTTTTTCTTTTTTTTTTTGATCATCAAGTGTCAGTCACTCTCAATGACAGCTGGCAAGAAAACATGGTAAACACAACTATTTCCACATAGTGGCATACAGTGTTGAGGAAAGTTACTGCATTTCAATATTGTGTTACTCCCTAAAATGTAACTAATTATGTAACTTTTTATGGAAATTAAGGTAAGACAGGTTTATTCATATAGCGCATTTCGTACCCAATGGTTATTCAAAGTGCTTTATATAAAAAAAGTAAAATAATAACGAAGAAAAATTATCAAAAAATAAAATAAGCAATTTAAAAACTTTGAAAATAATAATAAAAAAACTACTTATTTAAAATTAATTTAAAACATAAAAAAATATAATTTTTTTTGACATAAAATACAGTGATTATGTAAAATACAGTACGTTCAGTTCGGACATCACACAGTGCTCATTCAATAAATGCACAGCTAAACAGATGAGTTTTGAGTCTAGATTTAAATGTGATAAGTGTTTTAGCACATCTGATCTCTTCTGGAAGCTGATTCCAACTGTGGGTGGAGGACTCCCCTTGTTTTGTGTGAACCCTTGGTATTTCTAACTGACTCGATCCTAGTGATCTGAGTGCTCTGTTAGGCTTATATTCAGTGAGCATATCTGCAATATATTTTTGTCCTAAGCCATTTCGTGATTAACAAGTAAAACTACAGTACAAGTGATAAACAAGTAAAAGTACTTTAAAATCAATCCTAAATGTAACTGGAAGCCAGTGTAAGGACCTGAGGACTGGTGTGATATGCTCAGATTTTCCGGTTCTAGTCAGAATCCTGGCAGCAGCGTTCTGGATGAGCTGCAGCTGTCTAATGGTCTTTTTGGGAAGGCCGGTGAGGAGCCCATTACAATAGTACACCCTGCTGGTGATAAAGGCATGAACAAGTTTCTCCAAGTCTTGGCTTGAAACAAAAAATCTAATTCTTGCAATGTTTTTTAAATGACAGTATGCTGATTTAGTTACTGCTTTGACATGACTACTAAAACTAAGGTCTGTCTCCAGAATCACACCAAGGTTCCTGACTTGATTTTTAGTTGTTTGACCCTAGAGTCAAGGTATGCATTCACCTTGAACACTTCATCTTTGTTTCCAAATGCAATGACTTCAGTTTTTTCCTTGTTTAACTGAAGAAAGTTCTGGCTCATGCAGCTAATCATTTCATCAATGCATTTGCAGAGGGAGTCAATGGGGCTGTAGTCATTTGGAGATAAGGCTAGGTAAATCTGGGTATCAGGCAATAGGCAATTTTGTTCTTTCTCATTATTTGACTTAGTGGGAACATATACAGGCTAAACAAGAGTGGTGCGAGAATTGACCCTTGTGGGACTCCACATGTCATGGACGTCCACTTAGACTTATGCTCTCCTAGACTAAAAAAAAAAAAAAAATATATATATATATATATATATATATATATATATATATATATGTGTGTATATATATATATATATATATATATATATATATATATATATATATATATATATATATATATATATTTGCAAATGTAAAAGCCCTTTCACACCAAAATCCTCAGGCTGAAGGAATTGTAAATTCAATTCAATTAGCTTTTCCAATTAATGTAGTCCTGTTACATTCTTCTTATTATTAGGCCTTTTATTATTAGGTTACTTTAATTTTAAATTAAATATTATTATTAAATTGCATGCAATAATTGCCCTGCATGTAACGATGTAAGGAAGTTTCTGAAAGGGCTATTGCCAAGTCAAGCCCCGCCCTAGCGACAACACTGGTGAGTGTGTGCGTGTGTGTGTGTGCGTGCGTGTGTGTGTGTGGGTGTGGGTGAGATAAACAGGTAACTTAAAATGATCTGCTTTAAAGTCTAGGCCAGGAAGTTCAATTGAAGGGTATCAGTCCTGTTGGGATACTCCTGTGCCATATGAGCTGAGTGGAAATCTCAGTAAGATTTCATATTCCTCATCTTTTAAATATTGAATGTAACTTCCATATTCTTTTCCACTCAGTTGTGTTTGTTGTTATAGGTATGAACTATAAAGGTGTCATTCTGAGAGCCTTCGAGCAGTTCAGACTGAAATCATGTGTTGACTTTAAGCCCAGAGAAGAAGAAGAGTTTTACATCTCTGCGGAGAGTCATAAAGGGTACTGTATAGTTCAGATTAGTAATTAGCAATATCAGCAATATATTATAGACTGTTCTGACATGCAGGACCGCATTAAGACTGCACTGGGCCCTGGAGTTATGACCAACTGCCCGGCCCCTCAATTACAATGATATTTAAAGCATTAAATAGGATTTTTATCCCATATCAAAATTCTTGAAGCACTGAAATTTCATGATTTTTGTTACCAATTTCAATATTACACAAAATAATACTAGCCTAAGCAAAGATAAACTTACTAAGGATCACTAAACAGTCACAAATTAGGCTACAACAGAACAAAGATCATAAAAAAATCTGCCTACTTGGAAAAACTTGAAGCACTGAATGATAAATATTATATTACAGACTGAATAGTCTTCCCTGTATAAATTCAATATACATTCATTCTTATTTATTTTACAGAAGTTATTCAGTCAAGGACAGTAATTGATTTTCTTTCTGATGTTTGACTTACATTGTATACACAAATGGAAACAGCAGCTGTATTAGGCTGCTTTAGAGGATGATAATTATGTTGATGTTCTTAAGCCTGTATGATATTATTTATCTTTAACTATTAATATTGATTTAAGAAACAAATAACTGTTTAGAAGGATAATTGCAAAGGCAAGCATTTTGACACATGACTATGTGTATTTGAATGTTTAAGCACAAGGAGCGAAAAGGTTGTGGGTTCAATTCCCAGAGTACATACATACTAGTTAAAGAATGTAAAGCCTGAATGCACTATGAGTTGCTTTGGATAAAAGCGTCTGCTAAATGCATCAATGTAAATGCAAGCATTTACCAGAATGAATTCTGCCCTACTGCTTAATATCCATGACCAGTTTAAACCATTTGTTTTAAAATGCGTTTAAATGATAAGCTTAGCCTACATCATGATGTGCTTCAATCAACGATTGATATATTTCTACCAGATTATCGCCCAACCCTTAAATTATTATAGTTTAATCACAAAAACAATATACATCCAGTTAATAATCAAACTAACCTAAAATCTGTGTGGACGATGGCGCTGTGTTTTATCTGTTCCATGAGCCTGCTTCACTTGCTATTCCAGCAACTTCCACTTCATCAACAGCTTTAGTAAAATAACCTGATAGCTGTGAATTTTACTGACAAAGTCACATTTTTTATGTTGTTTATATTTGAAGTTTTTCAGTTTTTGAGCCTCTCTCAGAACTGCTAACATTTTTACTTATCGAATACTCTTCTCTGCGCGACCATTTCCAGATTACTCCAGAACGACGTGAAGAGAGGTGAATGCATACATACTGGGCAGCGATCACCTGATAAATACGTGCACATATTATTCAAAAGTCAAATATAGAATAAATGCACTTTACTGGTAAACCAAATTCAGACTTTACTTTTCAGTCTCAAATGTTAATGCACAGAATTTATGTAAAAGCTCAACTAAATAACAGCGCTAATAAGCAGAGGGCATGATGGATTGGGATATCGGCGCTCCAGTCAATCACAGGCCCCCTCCTTGCTCGTGCCCGGGGTTACAAACCCACCTAGCCTAATGGTTAATATGGCCCTGCTGATATGGTATATGCTATAGTGAATGTCTAGAGAACAATTTTTAGTTTATTAATTATAAGTCAAAATTTCAGACATTTTCCTCGTAAAGTCTTGTGTCAAATAAGGTCTTTAAACACATATTATACAACGGAAATAAATTGCACAGTTTTAGTATAAATTTCTTATATAATCTGACTAGTAGTGTTAAATTTATCCAGCTATGAATTATTCCTCAGGTGTTGGTCATATATTGGACGCTCGTTTCCTGGAGGACAGACTCTTTCCATCGGAAAGGACTGTGGAAGAAAAGGCATTGTTGAGCACCAGTTTCTCCATGCTCTGGGATTGAACCATGAACATTTGAGATATGACAGAGATGATTATGTGACAATCAAATATGAAAACATCAGGAAAGGTTGACACATCATTTTATTATACATTTTTGGTGCTGTTTTTAAGGAATCACTGTAAAATAGTGATTCAATTAATTAGCTTTTTATACACACAGAAAATAAGCCTTATGAAGAATCACCTTAATAACTGTGGTATTCTTTATTTGTAGGATATGAGAGTAATTTCAATAGACACAATGAGAACGTGTCCACTACCCAAGAAACCCCATATGATTATTACTCTGTGATGCATTTTGATAAAAATGCCTTCAGCAATGGTAACGGACCCACAATCATAACCAAAAGTCCTGAGATCCAAGACGTGATCGGACAACTTATGGAAATGAGCGAGTATGATGCGATGGAGCTCAACAAACTCTACAAATGCAGTGAGTATTTGACAGTTTTCATTTGTGGCCTTTAAGTCATTGCAGCTGGACCAATATTTGACCACCAAGGACCACTGTTACGGAATACCACCACAGGAGGCTGAGGATAACAGAAACACAGTTTATTTAGGCACAAGCAGAGGAGCGGGTAGTGCTGGGTAGTGAAGGTGTTGGAGGCAGTGTAGAATGGATCCGTTGATGAGGGGTCGAGACCCTGGAGGAAGAGGGTGTACCACACACACGTACGATGAAGACTGGGAGCTTCTAGAGATCGCTGGAGAGAGGTAAGTAGAGATAGAGTTAGTCCTTAGAGTTTGCATACAGGTAAGACCTTGTTGTGAACAAGACCGGACGCTGACTGAGTGCGTGTGTGTGGTATTTGTAGTGCTACGGTGATGGTGGATGAGGATCAGGTGGGAGTGATTAGTATTCAGGTGAGGGAGTGCGCTGTGATTGGAAGGAGTTGGAACCTGGCGTGTCTGTAGCAGTACCCCCCTCCCCATGGCCTGCTCCTGAGGGCCGAGGACCCCGACGACGTGTTGGACAACCTCTTCCTCTAGGAGCTGGTCTGTTGGGATGACTGGAGTGGAAGGTGTCTAGTAGGTTCGGATCCAGGATGTTGTTGCGTGGGACCCATGAGGGGTCCTCTGGACCATAGGGTTCTGTTCCTCTGGTTCTGTGCAGGGAGAAACAGAGGGATGGTAAGGCTTAAGGAGGGACACATGGAAAGTGGGGTGAATCCGGAACTCTGGTGGTAGTTAAAGTTTGAAAGTGACCGGATAGATCTGCTCTAGGATGGTGAATGGGCCAATGAATCTGGGACTCAGCTTGCGGCAGGGTAGGCGCAGATGTCCCTAGTGGACAGCCAGACCTCCTGACCAGGCAGGTATTCAGGGGCCTCAGATCGGCGAAGGTCGTCTGTCATCCTGCGACCTATGTAGGGCCCGTTGGAGTTGGTGGTGAGCTGCGTCCCAGACCCTATCGCTCTCTCGGAACCAGTAGTCAGTGGAGGGGACGTCCGAGGGTTCTCCTAACCATGGAAAGAGTGGTGGCTGGTAGCCAAGCACACACTGGAATGGAGTGAGTCTGGTGGTAGGTTGTCGCAGGGAGTTATGTGCATACTCGGACAACCCTAGGAACTGGTTTTCCAATAGTGCTGGCCATAGCAGAAGGTACGGAGGAAGTGTCCGATCTCCTTAACCTTCCTCTCAGTCCGTGAAATGCTCTCCATATCCGGGAGATGAACTGGGGACCTCTATCTGAAATGATGTCTTCTGGAATGTCGAAGTACCTGAAGACATGGTTAAACAGTAACTCTGCCATTTCCATGGCCGTGGGCAGACCTTTCAGAGGGAGAAGACGACATGATTTAGAAAATCTGTCCACAATGACTAGAATGCAGGTTTTATTGTCAGAAGGAGGAAGATCAGTGATAAAATCCACACCTAGGTGTGACCACGGGCAATAAGGGATGGGCAGAGGATGGAGCTTTCCTGATGGTAGATGGCGTGGACTCTCTGAGATAGCGCAGTCTGTACATCCATTCACGTACCTTCTGACGTCAGAAGCCATGTTGGGCCACCAGAAGCGTTCGCTTAGCAATGAGAGTTGCTAAGAGGTTTCATTGACTCCCAGGTGAACAGTGCCAAGAGATGTGTGAGCGGAGTGAATGAGTGGAGTGCAGCGTGTCCTGGGGATGTATTGGTGTCCCGGTGGGCAACCCGGCATGGTGTTGGTAGCAGGATTGGAGAAAGGAATGGTCTCTGCAGACGAGGTAATGGGGCTGATGATTACTTTTTCAGGAAGTATAGTTTCAGGCTCTTCTAAGTTTCCTTCATGGGTGTAACACTGGGACAGGGTGTCAGCCTTCACATTCTTGGTCCCTGGGCAATACGAGATGGAAAAGTGGAAGCAGGTGAAGAATAGCGCCCAGTGGGCCTATCTTGGATTCAGCCTCTTGGCAACCAGTAGATATTTGAGGTTCTTATGGTCTGTGAGAACTAGAAAAGGATGTTTGGCTCCCTCCAGCCAATGCCTCCATTCCTCAAGGGCCAACTTGATGGCCAGCAGCTCACAGTTGCCGATGTCATAACTTACCTCCACAGAGTTGAGCTTCCGAGAGAAGAAGACACATGGGTGGAGGCGACTGGTATTCCCCTGCTGCTGTGATAAGACCGCTCCCACTCCTGTGGTAGAGGCGTCAACTTCTACGACGAAGGGTAAATTTGGGTCAGGATGGACCAGGAGTGGAGCTGTCGTAAAGGCCCTCTTGAGGGAGATGAAGGCTTCTGTGACTGCTGGTGTCCATGATAGCGATTTGGGTTTGTTCTGGAGGAGGCTAGTGAGAGGGTTGGTGATGGTACTGTAATTTTGGATGAAACATCTGTAGAAATTGGCAAAGCCAAGGAATCATTGGAGTTGTTTAATGGTGGTGGGAATTGGCCAATTTCTTAAAGCATTTTCCTTCCCCTCATCCAGATGCCACTGCTGTTGATGTTGTATACAAGGAACTGCACTGAGGGCTGGTGGAAGGAGTATTTCTCAGTCTTGAGATAGAGCTGAAAGGCCCTCAGGCATTGCAGGACATCAATACCGTGGCGACGATGTTACGCTAGGCTCCGGGAGTAAATGAGGACATCTATATAGACGAGAACGAACTTATGGAGGAACTCCCGGAGCACCTCATGGATAAAGTTCTAGAAGATTGAGGGGGCATTAACAAGTCCATACGGCATCACACAGTACTCATAGTGGCCAGGAGGGGTGATGAAGGCAGTTTTCCACTTGCCCCCCTCACGTATCCGAATGAGGTTGTATGCGCTGCGGAGGTCCAACTTGGTGAAAAAAGTGGCAGCACTGAGATGTTCCAGGGCAGCTGGGATAAGGGGAAGTGGATATCGGAACTTAACTGTTATATTGTTCAAGGCCCGATAATCGATACAGGACCACAAGCCTCCGTCCTTCTTCTCCACAAAAAAGAAACTGGAAGCAGCAGGGGAGGTAGATGGATGAATGTTACCCTGAGAAAGATGGAGATGGATTGGTTTTCCACTGGGTTCTCTATGGAGGTGGTACATACTGCAAGAGGTGCCAGGGAAGGTTTGGCTGGGACAGGACAACCAGTGATGCAGCCCTGGAAAAAGGAGTTGTCCCACTTCAGGACTTTTCCTGTCTTCCACGAGATGACAGGGTTAAGCTGCTCCAAACATGGGCACCCTAGGGTGATGTCAGCAGTAGATTCCTCCAGAACCAGCAGGTGGATCTCCTCTTGATGGAGTAGTCCGGTTTGGAGGGTGATGGGACCCACACTATGACGCACACACCTTCTATTCAAAGGCCTTCTAGTTATTGTGTTGACCTGGTAGGCTGACAGCGTTGCCGTGGTAGCGAGTTTGAGTTGACGGCAGAGGGCACTGGAGATGAAGTTGCCATCTGTCCCAGAATCGAGGAGGGCGGAAACTGAAAGAGAGCAGGGGCAGTAAGTGTCACAACAGTAGTGAGTGGTTTCATTTGATACTTCAAAGGGAGAATGGCACTTACCATGGGACGAGGAGGATGGATGGGGCATACAGAGATGACATGCCCTGGGGATACATAGTAGAGACACAGATTCTGGGACAGCCGTCTTTGTCTGACAGCCTCTGCTCGGCAGAGTGGCGAGTTGGTGCTCATTGAGGCATGAATGCATATGGGTAGCGAAGTGGATGAAGAGTTGAATGAACTTTTCTAGCCCGATGGTGTTCTCGTATGCAGCGAGATGCAACCGCACTCGAGGTTTCAATCCCTGACGGTAGGTCAGCAAGGCCTGCTCATTCCATCCACTGGTGGCCACTAGAGTCCTGAACTGAAGAGCAAATTCATTGACAGATATTTTTCCCTATTTTAGGTTATAAAGCTTCTCACCAATAGACGAGTCCCAAGCTGGTCTGCCAACAACTTCTCGGAAATGGTAGATGAAGCTAGAATAAGACTGGATAATTGGGTTATTCTGTGTCCAAATTGAATCGGCCCACTGAAGTGCTTTACCTTGCAATTGAGATATCAAGAAGGCCGCCTTAGATCTTTCGATAGGATATAAGTATGGTTGCATCTCCAGGACCAGCGAGCATTGGAGTAGAAATCCGCTGCAATCCTCCACCGGACCAGAGTAGGGCGCCGGCTTGGCCATGGGACTGGCGTGCACGGCAGGTGAGGAAGTGCTTGAGTTGTCGGCGGAAGTGCTCGCAGGTGTTGGGGATGCGGGTAAAGTGGTGAGTGTCCGACGCAATATGTCGACCAGGTCTTGGAAGGGGTCCGTGAGGCTCATGCTTGTGCCCATCGGTCTTGGTCCCGTCTTCTGTTACGGAATACCACCACAGGAGGCTGAGGATAGCAGAAACACAGTTTATTAAGGCACAAGCAGAGGAGCGGGTAGTGCTGGGTAGAGTGAAGGTGTTGGAGGCAGTGGAGAATGGATCCGTTGATGAGGGGTAGAGACGCTGGAGGAAGAGGGTGTACCACACACATGCACGATGAAGACTGGGAGCTTCTGGAGATCGCTGGAGAGAGGTAAGTAGAGATATATTTAGTCCTCAGAGTTAGCATACAGATAAGACCTTGTTGCGAACGAGACCAGATGCTGACTGAGTGCATGTGTGTGGTATATGTAGTGCTGCGGTGATTGCTGGTGGATTAGGATCAGGTAGGAGTGATTGGTATTCAGGTGAGGGAATGCGCTGTGATTGGAAGGAGGTGGAACCTGGCATGTCTGTAACAACCACTGTGATGAATGTAAATGGTAATGGATTGATTTAGTCTCAGTGATTGTTTGTTTGTCTTCACAGATTCCTCTGTGTCTTTCCTCGATCACTGTAGTTTTGATGATGAATCTCTGTGTCAGATGGGCATCAGTTCTTCTGCTGATGACGGCTGGCGGAGAGTGAAGTCAGTGAGTGGCATCAATGTGACCGACCACACATACTTGGGCAAAAAACAGAACGGTGAGACCTGTCACAGAAAGTGTGAGAAATAGAGACTTCACTTACATTAACTCACTTCCATCCACAGCTGCAGTAACTGTTCCACTCTAAACAAACACTGTTCTGATGCCTGCAGGGACATCTTTCTTCATGCACTTCAGCACTGAGGGCAGAAACGAGGGCGACACAGCCAGATTGGAGAGCAAGACAGTGACCCCTACAAGAGACTGCAAAGTTCAGTGCCTGCAGTTCTACTACTATCACAGCGGTCATGAGTCTGACCAGCTCAACATCTGGATCCGAGAGCAGCAGAATCAAGCAGACTGCAGAGGAGCTCTCAGACTCATGGATCATATCACAGGTCCGTCTCTTCCTGCACACCATATAGTCCTGTATTTCAATGTCACTGACCTTCAGTTTCTTGCAGAAACCCCTGGGAATTACTGGAAGTTGCATCATGTGCCAATGAATGCAAATACATCTTTCCAAGTTGTGTTTGAAGCACGTAAAGGAGCTGGAAGCTCCAGTGGGGGCTTCTCACTGGACGATATCAATATTTCAGAGACTGAGTGTCCCTTCATATGGCAGATTAGAGACTTTGAGAAAAAACTAAACAGTGGGTTGAGCATTTGGAGTCCACTGTATTACTCCAATGATGGATACCGCTTTGCGGCACAGTTATCTTTGTTCAGGAATCCAATTTCAATAAATGTTTATCTGGTATCTGGTGCATATGATGAGCAACTGCAGTGGCCTTGTCCATGGAGACAAATCACTGTCCAGATCCTGGACCAGAATCCACACATCCAGAAGCGCATGTCCTTTGAGCAGAGCATCACCACTGACCCTGATTTGACTTATGATGGTTAGATCTTTGATGCAATCTGATAATTTTTCTGTCATGATTCATATGTTTCTATGCAACATTTGACTTAGATGAGAATCAATGTTTTTATCTATAGCTTTTATGGTTCTTTAAAAAGCCATGTTTTGTTCTAACAGATGGTGGGTATCACTGGGAAAAACCTCAATACACTAGATTCGGATTTCAAATCAACATCAGTGGTGAGTTTGTATTTTTGGCTGGACCTGCTCATGTTGTGCTCTTAACAAAAGAAGATCTCACTAGAAGAGAGTTTATCAAGGGTGGAGACCTCATATTGCTCTTCACCATGCAAGGTAGGATTTGTAAAGGAACCTCGGAGAACAAGTTTAACTGCTGTGTTAACTGAGCATGATTAGATTGTGATTTCTGAGAACATGTTGTTCATCAATCCAGATATCTCAGCACTGCTTCAGAATGCCTCTCTACCCTGCTCTAAAGTAACTGTGAAGAACTTCAACGTTTCTAAGGTGAGTCTCCTTCTAACTTCTTTTATTCTTTACCCTCCTATTCTTTAAAGGCAAAGTCTTTTTTAGAACTGATTGGAAAATACAGAATTAGACCTGAATTTTTACATAATGAGAGCCACAATCACTTTAGCCTTTAACATTATCAGTGATAAAAGGAAAGATTCTCAAAGCCTTTAATGCAGACAAAGATACACAGTATGTTAATATACAGACAATAGAATGAAACTAAATAGAAAAACGTCTGCTGTGCAGAAGAGCCTTTCTCAAAAATCAACTTAACCTGACATGTCATGACTTTTTCCTTATCCAACCAATGGAAACAAAACAACAGGCTGTTATATATTAATATTGTTTAGGCCTACAGAATTATGTGGTTATAGATGTTATGTTTGTGATTTTTTAGTAAACTCAAGAAACATTCAGAAACAGGTGCCGTTTTATAGACTTCTTCTGTCAATCTGTTAGTGAAAACAGCCGTTGCTAGTAAGACAGGATCTTAGCACTAAATGAAACTGAATGTACATTTAATTAGGCTGCATTTATTATAATTTATCATTCTAAACATTCATGACTAAACCTGTTTTAGAATGCTGTAAATCACTGGCCAGAGGCTGTTCAGAGAGGAATTGCTAAATTGTGCATCTGATTATAACAACAACATTTTGTTTGTTACTTAGAGTTGCTCAAACGGCGATTTCGACAACTACAATTCCCACTACAGCTACAGCAGAGCACACTGAGGGCTAAGACTACAAAACCAGTTAAACACAGTCACTGAGTGGCATCCCAACATCAAGAACATCACTGCACGATGAGAACAGCAATCAGCTATGGCAGTTATATATGATCAACAGGAGTTTCATAACTGTAAATATTGCTGGGTATTCATGCACATCTCCCAATTGAATTTGATTCCAACTCATAAGCTTTGAGCAACTTTGATCTGATTATGATTATGAGTTTAGCTCCAACTTGCCCCAAAACACATGTCTGGAAGTTTCTCACACAAATGTGTGAGTGTTTCAGAGTGGTGAGAGGAGACAAATTACCTCCTGCGGAAGATTTTATGGTCGGTCCATAGGAATGTTTTTGTAGATTTGAATGGTCTGTTCCTACATCTGGGGGCTTTCCCCATCTGGTGTTTGGTTGTGTTCCAAGGCAGGGTTTTTTTGCTTTCTCTCTCACACTCTATGGGAGATATGGTGTGAGATATTGGTTTTAAGGTCAATAATTAATAAACAATTCAATCAGATCATGAGATCACAATATGTGTGTGCTTGTTTATATAATCTAATGGTTGTATAAAATAATTTAAAATAAAATATGTAACAAGACTATTAATAAATTAGTGATAAAACAATAAATAAATAAAATAACGCTTACATTTTCCAGGAGAAAATCTTCCTTGTGCAAGCATCACATTTCAATTGAAATATTTTTGATTGATTGATTGATTGAGTGCTTTATTGAACAACAACAATCAACACGAAGTGTTCAAAAGGATAAAAACACAAAAAGCCCATAGGCTTATTTCCATTGTGGTCCTTAAGATGTAAAATGAGTAACAGTACATGTATTAACAACATTTAGGACAATGAAGAAGCATAAAAAATACATATAAATAAACAAAAACACTAATAAAAACACAATAAAAAATAAACTAAATTCCCAAAAGACAAACAGACACACAAGCAGACAATTAAGTATTCCTACTACTTCAAGAATTTCCTTACTTTTTTCTTTTTTCCTCTTTATGAGTTTAATAACCAATTTTTAATTCAAAATTTAAAATGATAAAAGGAAGCGCTCAACAGTTTAAGGTTTAAAGGTAACCCATTCCATAAGACAGCTGCAGAGTATAGGAAAGAGTACTTTCCCACACAGCTCTTGAAGCGGCAGGGCCTGTAATCTGTCAAACTCCCCCTGGTGCAGTAATTGTGCGTATCACTAATTTTTGAAAAGTAATCACATAAATATTTGGGTGCCAGATTATTTCTTATTTTATAAACTAAACACAGTTTAAGTTGAGAAACCCTCTCCTCCACTCTGAGCCACCCAAGACTTGAGAAATGGTTAGGAAGAAGATGAGTTCTAGGATGTAATTTAAGGATCACTCTGATTAGTTTATTTTGACAGATCTGTAGCTTGTCTTTAAGAACTTTAGTAGTGCCTGTGTACCAAGATGTACATGCATAGTCAAAATGACATTGAACAAGCGCATCAGCCAGGATTTTTAACGTTTTACTATCTAAGAGGCTGGATATTCTTGAACTTAGTCCTTTCGCTTACCTTTGAGATAATTTTTCGAGCCATAAGCTTATTAAAGTTGTAAAAGCTCTCTTTCCCCCCTCTCTCAACCTCTCTGTATCATTCATGCATGCATGTGCATTCAATCGCCCCCAAGTCTTACTCTCTTCTTTTATATTAAAATAAATAAATAAATTATGTGATCACACATGATATAAAACCAATCAAAAGATTTAGGCTAGTTTTTGTTATCACTAAAAATATAAAAATGTTGTACATTTTACCAGGATTGGGGAAAAAAATATATTTTAACAGGCCAAATGGTAAGGGTTATCCCCCGACATGTCCGGACATGTCAAATGTTTTATGGAAGCTTTACACTGACATTTTCTGACTTAAATTGTTGCAAAGCAGTTTTTTTTTTGTTTCTTTATATTAATGAATTTTATACACTATCGTCCTCTAAAGCTACCCATCACAGTAAACGTTCTGATTTTCATATAATTTCGTATTTAGAAAGCAAACTGATGGTGACAAATATTTGGAGTATTGCTACACTCGATAATGACATTCCATAGACAATGATTTTTTGCTATACAAACTGTACACCTATCCATCATACAAATTCTGCATACAAACATTTTTAAGAAAATATTGTTTTTAAGTGATCTGAATTATAAGAGCTCAAGAAATTTCATAAAATAAATTTACCTTTGTTATGTCAGTGTTAAACTCATGTCATTATACAAATTGTCACTGCTAAATCATATAAACTAGCGCACACATATGTAAACATTACAGGCTAAAAGAGACAAATACCCATTTTAAAGAATATGACAGCTTGTTACTAAAGCAAATCATTTGCAACATTTATGAAGTTTATTGAACTTATAAAACACATTTTAAATTAATATTGTAGTTTTTCACTAAGCATAAACGTTGTTTTCACAAAAACACAAACATGTACAATCATGTCAAAACATATCCAGTGCACCAGTATACATATAGCAAACTTTATAAAATAAACATTTACTATAGGTTCATTTGTCAGTAAAAATGCTTTACATTATTAAGCCAAAGACGTTCATACCCTCGAGTAAAATGTTTTACAAAATGTACATAAGTTGGAAATTGAGCTCTTCTCACTAACAGAACTGAATTGCCTGTCTGTGGTCATGCTGACACACACACACACACACACACACATTTTTTTTGTTTTGTTTTCAGGGGACGTTCCATAGGCGTAATGATTTTGTACTTTACAGACACCTACCATCACATAAAAAAATTCTGCTTATGCTTACACATTTAATGTAATATTGTTTGTAAGCAATCTTAATTATGAGGACTCAAAATTCAGAAATGTCATTATGTTCCAAATTTACGCTATTATATCAGTAGCCCTGTCATTATATAAATTTGTGTCCTGATAAGTCATTATGAACAAGCACGCACATACAGTACATAAACATTTTGAGTTACAGAGAGGCTTATCTCTATTTTAAATAATAAAATATATTTGACATCATAGTAACATCTTACTGAAGCAAAACCATAAATGTAAACATACATTCAGCATTTATTTAAGCTTAATGATCTTATAAAATACAGTATTTTTAAAGAAGATAGTAGCAAATAAAACTGTAATTATATATAACGCTGCATAAAATAAACATTTAATAAATTTTGGATCCCAATAAATATGAAAAATGATACCTTATATTTTTTAAGTGTGCTAAGAGATAGAATATTATGCAACAACGTCGAAAACATGGATGAGTGATTTACAAAATATAAATTTTAACTTGAATCATAACCAAAACCTGGCAGGTCCTCCCCGAGGGTAGTCCCAATGTAAAACTGGGCCCACTCAGAGACGGGTTGGTGAGGGAGGAGTTAGACCAGATGATCTGAGATGTAGTCTGTTAACCCTTTTCCAGATTGAATCATAAGATCTTAAGAGTTTAAATTAGATCTTTCAAAATTAAAAGATTGTTTAGATTAAATCTCAAATGTATAAAATAAAATACATTACTTATTTACCTTCAAATTTGACCTAAATTATGATTTTTATTCAACAGTACCTGTTTAAATCTTAGTTTATAATTTTAAAGGAAATTTGTACTTAGTTTTATTTCAAATCATTTTCCAGCTTAAAAGCCTAAATAAAAAAGTGACCATATCTTAGGGTTTTCCTAGAGTCCTGTAACGTTGACCTACTCAAAATCTGACATGCTGATCTATTTTTGAACTTTTTGTTCTATATCAGGCTTTTCTGAACAGTCCTTTATCAGAATGATAAATTAGAGTCCTGCACGGGTTCGGGTACCTGACTGATGAGAACTATACATTCATAAATCAGTCAATTTTTTATTTTATTATGAGATATTTTATTCTAATGTGATTAGTGACTCAAGCACTGATGGACCAAAGAGCACGTATTTCAACATTTGCAGTAAAAACACGAAATATAAATTCTCAGAAAATGCATTTAATACCAATATATTGAAATGTCTGTTTATATACTCCATTAAAAGGAGTCCAGACATTGGAAAAATATCAGTCCACATGCGTTTTATATTTAATATGAGGGAAAGAGACATGCATGCATGGGTGACACAAAAGAATATTTAACTTTTAGGTAGCAAAATATTTTTTAGGGTTATTACATTGTCTGCTATATATTTGCTTCTTATATATTTAATACGGGCAATTGATTGATAAAACATTGATCAAAATTAAGATAAAATTTATAAAAAACTAATATCTTTTAAAAAGAGTTTTCCAAAAAATAAAAATTAATGAAATCATGTTTTACCAAAAACAGCGCCGTAGTAGGGCACCAGCGCCTCTGACTCGTGAGTGGATGATAGCCCTGAAGACGCCTAGCAATGGTATACCTTTAGTGGTAGTATACCTTTAGTTAAGTTATACCTTAAGAGTCTTCGTAGCATGCTAAGAGACAATGTTATTGGAAACGCAGCCCAGGTATATGATACGTTTCATGCGTAACCATGGAGAGCTGATAGGTCTGTCCTATGCACCGAAATTTTTAACAATGCAATAAAATATTTAAAGAGCATCAAGCTATTAAAATCTATATTATGTTTACACACAGATAATATAACAGTAGGCTATATTAGTCAATATTTTTTGTTTTTAATTTAAGGCCCACCCACAATTGGTCTGGCCCATCCAAAACTGGAATCCTGGTGCCGTGACTGGGCCACACTGAGCTGTGCGTAATGCCCACAGACGTGAAGTGAATCAAACAGATGCTGTCCTGTACTGTCTGAAATTGCTAACTCTGTGGCGAAGCATGTGCAAAACAGATTTAACTAAGCATAAAGTCAATCAGGAAACATAACACAGCCTACTATAGGCCTACACCCAAGATTGTCTGATGTAGACTAGACGAAATTGCATTACTCAGTTTTGTGGTAAGGTTAGCCATATTTTTTATGTACCGGCTTTTTGACAGCTTCGGCTGAGGTTGCCCTTGTGTTAATGCCAAAGGCCGTGTTATAACTACTGTATGACCTGGCAATAAAATGTGAAAAAAATGTATCTAATGTGATTGGCTTAACTGATTTGATTTCAGGTGCGGGTCGGGTGTCAGTTCTATTTTAAGCGGGTCAGGTCGGGTGCGGATTTTAATTAGTGCAGCTGTGGTAAAACGGGTCGGATGCGGTTTTAAGCACTGCGGGTACGGGCGGTTGCGGATTTACAAAATCGGACCCATTGTAACAGTCAAACCTGTTAACATGTTTTTTTTTCCGTTGTATCTCTACTACTCACCATGAGGCGGCAACAAGGAGTAATACTCTGATGTAGAAAACTGGTCTAGAAAGTAGTAGTAGTAGATTGGTAATGGAGGAATAAGCATGGCTTATGGCTCCAAACAATCATTGGTCCTGATTGGGAAACTTAGAGTTTCATGCTCAATCTGAAGTAAGCATTGTTTCTTTTATATCGACTTAAATGTTGACTGTTATTTATGTAGTTATATATAACTATTTAATGTGATTATTTTGATAGAAGGACTCCACATTCTGTGGGAGACATCTTTTACATGCCTGTCTGAAACCTTGTCTGAAACATGTCAATGAAGTGAATGTAGAGGCAATGTGAAATACTGCTGTGGATCCTGAAATTGGATTGTGCCACACCAGTGATTTTGAAGACTTGGGTTTACTGTGATTCGATATCTACACAAAAGTTTGCACGTGGAAATTGTGGGATGTACCCCATGGACATGAGCTTTCGTGGACATTAATGGATTAGAGTGTGGTGAATGGACTTTCAGGATTATTGTCTTTGTCATTATCGTCATTTTCAGCATTGTCATCATCATCAACGTCTTCATCAGATAAGTCATAAACAGATAAGACTTATATTTATATGCTGTTGGTTTTTGAGGGTAAAAACATGTACGATGTCTGTGTGTGTCAATGAAAGGGTCTGAAAAGATAAAACAATATGCAAATGAATGAGAAGTATTTATTTATTGATTTTTTTTATTAGACTTGTGAAGATCGTATTGAAAAATAGTTAGTGATTCTACCCTATAAAAACAGATTTATAACTAATTCCATTGTGAGATCAAGGGAACGGTTATAGAATGATGCCCGAACAGGGACACTTACTGTTTGTTGAGAAAGTCGAATAGTCCACACAAGATGGAAAGTCATGCAACTCCGGATAGGGAAGAGGTGGATTTTTCCACTGGTTCATTTACCAATCCCAGAGAACCCCTCAAAGATTTAAGAACTACCTTTAGTGATCTATACATATTCTCTGAAAATGAGAGTGAAGCCAGCATAGATGAAGATCTTAACTTACCACTACCCCCACCACCTGCAGTAGAGAGAGAGACACGTCCATTACTAAACTGATAGAACAACTTACTGATAAAGTCAATGCGCTGGAAGGACAGGTTGCTGGCAGTATCAAGATGATGAGTGGCTGTGTTTCACAAGAAGAATTCCAGAAGAAATGTAAAGGGATGGAAGATCGGTTGATGTATCGTGTGGAGCGTGAATGTGAGAGAGTCAAGAAAGTGGTGGAAAGGTCTGTACAGGAACTCGGTCAGTCAATGGTAGACTGTCTAAAGAGAAAGGATGTGCAGCTTAAAGCCAAGATCAAATCATTGACTCCAATGTCCACAACAGTAACGTCCAAAAGTTGTGGTGGAGCTGATGATTTTGGACCAAGTCCGCATCATACCTATGAAGTCCAGAAAAACTCGTTGACCAGTCAAGAGAAGACTATGTTAATGCCCTACAATCCTCCAGTCAAGTTAGACTTTCCTTGTTTTAGTAATAAGCAAAATGAAAACCCTATTTTATTTATTGAACGCTGCTAGGAGTACTTTGCAGTGAGGCCTTTGAGTGATCAGGAAGTCCTGGCGTTGCTTAACACTGTGCTAAAAGAAACCGCTAAAAACTGGTGGCAAGCAGAAAGAAGGAAAGTGAATAGTTGGCGGTGTCACGGAGACGAACCCCGTGATTCCCGCTACTGGCCAGCAGAGGGCTCAGTCTCCCGAATATTGACTCTCACGCATCCACACTATCACTTAAACTGATTCACACTACATTACCCATCATCCCGTGCTTCGGATTCTGATCATCACACAGGTGCAGCTTATTTGATATGCTATATAAGGTGCACCACTCCATCAGCCTAACGCGAAGTCTTGTTTTGCTCCGGCTGACATTTCCAAGCGTTATTTCCCGTGTTTGTTTTCCTGTTTACCAGTTCTGTTTGTTTACCATCTCTTGAACCATTGCTGCCCGCCTCTTGACCTTGGATTGTTTATTGGACTCTGAATATTGCTTGCTACCCCGATCTATTGCCTGTGTTTGACGACGATTCTGATTACCTCTACTGTAGTGTTTGCTGATACTGATCCTTGCCTGTACGACCACGAGTTGTTCAATAAAGCCTGCAAGATGGATTCCCCGTCTGGTGATGAATCATTACAGAAGACTTCGCCACAACCGAATCCAGCGGCTTACGATCATCTGTGTGCTACAATGGCAGCCCAGGCAAGTCAAATCGCTGCTAACCAGCATCGATTGAATCGTTTGACTTCAATCACTGAGGAACTGGTAAAGGCTGTTCAAAACCTCCACAGCTCTGCCGTGACGTCACCACCACCGGCAGCGGCCGCCATTGCTCACGCGGCAGGAACGCCAGCGCAAGTTTATCCACGACTGGCTTACCCGGAGAAATTTGACGGGGACTCTACCAAGTGTAAGGGCTTCCTACTGCAATGCTCGCTGTTCGTCGACCAACAACCCACCCTTTACACCACTGATGCTGGTAAGATCACCTTCGTTTGCTCATTATTAACGGGAAGAGCTTTGGAATGGATAACGGCTGTATGGCGCGAGGATGGAACAGCGTTCACCACTTTCATTGACTTTCTGGTGCGATTCCGTGAGGTGTTTGATCACCCCCGAGAGGGGAAAGGAGCGGGTGAGCGTCTACTTGAATTATCGTAGGGAGGATTAACAGTAGCGGAATACGCTATGAACTTTCGTACACTGGCTGCTCAAACGTCATGGGTGAGTGACACGCTGAAAGTATTGTTCTGCAAGGGGCTTAATCACGAACTTCAAACCAAACTCGCTTGCCGTGATGAGGGGAGAACTCTGAGTGATCTCATTTCGCTTACCATCACCATTGATAACCTACAACGCTCTCGCCGTGTCAGTGCTCAACGCCTCTTCCCTGTTACGACAACACGATCCGCAGAAACTACAGAACCCATGCAGATCAACTCCTATCATCTGACTGAGGAACTGAGGCTGAGGAACATCACCGCCGCATGTCTAATCGACTCTGTCTCTACTGTGGCGCTCCAGGACATCAACGAATTACTTGCCTGTCACGCCGCTCTTCTTGTACTCCTAAGTCGGTGAGTGCATCTTTTAACTGTGTCTCCGTTCCCCTGGTAATCAAGACTAGCAACGTTCGTGTAGCTACCACTGCTCTACTTGACTCCGGAGCAGCTGGGAATTTTATCTCTGAAGAATTTGCCAAAAGGAATAACATTTCTCTAATTCCAGGTACAAACTCTCTGTCTGTAGCCACAATAGATGGACGCCCTTTGGGGTCTGGATTGATTACTCACCGCACTCAAGAACTGCAAATGTTAACTGGTCTGCTACATCAAGAAACCATTCAATTCTACGTGCTCCCTGTATCTAACACTCCTGTTATTTTGGGCTTGCCCTAGCTCCGACTGCATGACCCTCAAGTGTCGTGGAGAGAGGGACAAATTCTTAGATGGAGCACCCAGTGTCAGAAATCATGCCTTTCGACCATCTCTCCCATGACTGTGCAAGTCGTCACGTTAGGCTCGGAGTCCACCAACATTCCCAATCTGCCCAAGGAGTATCACGATCTCGCCACCGCCTTCAGCAAGGTACAAGCAAACACATTACCACCACACCGCAGTCACGATTGTGCCATTGATCTAATTTCAGGCTCATCACCACCCCGGGGTCGAGTATTTCCATTATCATTACCCGAGTCAGAAGCCATGGCCAAGTACATCGAGGAGGAGTTGGAGAAGGGGTTCATACGTCCGTCCACCTCTCCTGCTTCAGCTGGCTTCTTCTTTGTCCGTAAGAAGGATGGAGGTTTGCGACCTTGCATCGATTATCGTGGACTCAACGAGATAACAGTGAAGTTTCGCTATCCACTTCCACTGGTGCCCTCTGCATTAGAACAGCTACGAACTGCACAACACTACACCAAATTGGATTTGCGCTGTGCATACAACCTCATCCGCATTAGGGAGGGGGACGAGTGGAAAACAGCTTTCTCAACCACCAATGGGCACTACGAATACCGGGTGATGCCGTTCGGACTGGTCAACAGTCCTTCGGTTTTTCAATCCTTTGTCAATGACATCTTCAGAGACATGCTAAATAAGACTGTTATCATCTACATTGACGATATCTTGATCTATTCAGATACCCTGGAGGAACATATCCAACATTTGAGAGCCATGCTGCAGCGACTTATTGAACACCAACTCTATGCCAAGGCGGATAAGTGTGAGTTCCATACCACCTCCACCACCTTTCTGGGGTACGTCATCAGTTCAGAGGGGGTGGCCATGGATGAGAGCAAAGTCAATGCCGTTCTCAGATGGTCTGAACCCAAAACACTGAAGGAACTCCAACGCTTTCTGGGATTTGCTAATTTCTACCGCCGTTTCATCAGAAACTTCAGCTCTGTGGTCAGTCCTCTCACGTCAATGGTCAAAAAAGGAACCCATCGGCTACACTGGTCAGAGGCTGCTCTCCAAGCATTCCAAGAACTAAAGGAACGGTTTGTGACTGCACCCATACTCCACCATTCTGACCCATCTCTTCAGTTCCTCGTCGAAGTGGACGCCTCCAACACTGGTATCAGGGCTATTCTCTCTCAATGCCAGAGTTCTACTGGTAAACTCCACCCATGTGCCGTTTACTCCCGCAAACTCAATGCTGCTGAATGTAACTACGATGTAGGAGATCGTGAACTCCTCGCTATGAAGGCGTCCTTCGAGGAGAGGAGACACTGGCTGGAGGGGCCAACTTTCCTTTCACTGTACTAACAGATCATAAGAACCTTGAGTATTTGCACTCAGCCAAGTGCCTCAATCCACGGCAGGCAAGATGGTCATTGTTTTTCTCCCGATTCGACTTCTCAGTCACCTACCGTCCGGGCTCCAAGAACTCAAAGGCAGATGCGCTATCCCGTATTCACGAAGATGAACAGATCTCCTCCGAACCTGAACCTATACTCCCTTTCAAGGTAATCATTGCACCCGTACAATGGGACATCATGACACTTATCCAACAGCACAACTCTCAACATGCACCTCCAACAACTTGTCCTCCTGATAAGGTTTACGTACCACCCACTCTACGCGATCAAATACTCAACCACACGCACTGTTTGCCCGCATCCGGCCATCCAGGTATCACGGCTACCATTCATCTGCTTCAGAACTGGTTCTGGTGGGAATCATTACCCAAAGACACCATAGCCTTCATCCAACAATGCCAAACCTGTAATGCACACAAGACTCCCCGCCAATTGCCAGCCGTATTACTCCAACCACTCCCCATCCCACAATGACCTTGGTCTCACCTGGCAATAGACTTTATCACTGACCTACCTGTCTCTCAAGGTAACACTGTTATTCTTACTGTGATTGATCGATTCTCCAAAGCCTGTCGCCTGATTCCTCTGCCCAAACTGCCTACTGCCCTGCAAACAGCCGAACTACTCTGTAACTGGGTCTTCCGTCTCTACGGACTACCGGAAGATATCGTCTCCGATAGAGGTCCTCAATTCACATCCCGTCTCTGGAAAGCCTTCTTCCAAGCCCTTGACGTAAACGTAAGCCTGACCTCCAGTTACCACCCTCAATCCAACGGTCAGGTCGAAAGACTCAATCAGGAACTCACCCGGTTCCTGAGATCATACTGTAGTTCCAACCAAGAAAATTGGGCACGGTACCTCCTTTGGGCTGAGTACGCACAGAACTCCCTGGTCAAGCCAGCTACTGGTATAACTCCCTTTAAGTGCATCCTAGGCTATCAGCCTCCCATGTTTCCCTGGTCCGGGGAACCCACCGACGTACCCGCCATCACGGACTGGTTGCAACGCAGTGAAGAGACATGGAACCAAGCTCACGTACATCTTCAACGAGCCATCCGCCATCAAAAGGAACATGCTGACACCCGTCGGCGTCCTGGGCCTGTATACCAACCCGGACAATGGGTGTGGCTCTCTACCCGAGGTCTCCGTCTCCGACTACCCTGCAAGAAGTTAAGTCCGAGGTACGTGGGTCCATTCAAGATTACACATCAGATCACTCCTGTTTCATTCCGTCTTGCATTACCTGACACCTATCGCATTTCTCCCACTTTTCATGTATCTCTGCTCAAGCCCGCTGTGGCCCCTGGAGAAGAGGGAGAGGGGAGGTCCCGTGAGCAGAGTCCCCAGCCCGTCCAGATTGAGACTGAGGAAACTTACCAGGTGCGAGAACTTCTTAACTCCAGGTGTCGTGGACGCATCCTGCAATATCTGGTTGACTGGGAGGGGTACGGTCCGGAGGAACAATCCTGGGTCAATGCTGACAACATACTAGACCCCAACCTCATCACTGAGTTCCATCGGTTACATCCGGAGAGACCGGCCCCTCGACCACACGGTAGACCCCGACGTCGTCTACCATCTTGCGCCAGGAGTCGCTCGCAGGGAGGGGGCTCTGTCACGGAGACGAACCCCGTGATTCCCGCTACTGGCCAGCAGAGGGCTCAGTCTCCCGAATATTGACTCTCACGCATCCACACTATCACTTAAACTGATTCACACTACATTACCCATCATCCCGTGCTTCGGACTCTGATCATCACACAGGTGCAGCTTATTTGATATTCTATATAAGCTGCACCACTCCATCAGCCTAACGCAAAGTCTTGTTTTGCTCCGGCTGACATTTCCAAGCGTTATTTCCCGTGTTTGTTTTCCTGTTTACCAGTTCTGTTTGTTTACCGTCTCTTGAACCATTGCTGCCCACCTCTTGACCTTAGATTGTTTACTGGACTCTGAATATTGCTTGCTACCCCGATCTATTGCCTGTGTTTGACGACGATTCTGATTACCTCTACTGTAGTGTTTGCTGATACTGATCCTTGCCTTTTCTGAGCGAAGGCATCAAGACGATTGGTGGAGAGAAAACAAGGGGCCAAAGAAAGCATAAGAGACTTTGCTTTTCATTATCGAGCTTTGTGTTTGAGATGGAGAAAGAATATGCCGGAGAAGGACATTGTACAGGCCATATTGCGTAACTGCAATCCTCACCTGGCTAGTCTGTTAAGAGGTACTGTGGCAAATGTTGGTGAGCTGGTCAGAATTGGGCCGCAAATTGAATGTGACTTTGATGAAGCCAAGAAATACTGGAATCAGGTTCATTCAGAAGAGCAAAAGAGAAAACAAACGCCGGCTAGTACTAGAGTGATGCAGTCCATTGAAGTGCAGTGTCCAACTGTAACAAAGACAGTCAACGTACCTATTATCTTATGTGATCGTTTTCTGTTGGCCATGGTGGACACTGGTAGTTCATTGTCCTTAATCTAAGAATCAGTCTGGAAACAACTGAACAAGGGTGAAATAAGTCAATAAGTCAAGTAAGGGCCAAACCTTTATGTTGGCTAATGGGCAGAAGCAGGCAGCAACTAGAAAAGTGATATGGCAAGGTAAGGTGCAGGGTCAGCCATTTACCTTAACACTGTTTATCCTGAAAGACAGAGATTTAACAGTACCAGTCATTTTAGGAATGGATTTTTTGTCACAGTCTGGAGTTGTTTTGGATTTTAGTAAAGCCCAGTATGGTTTACCTTCTGCAAGTGGCCAGGGCACTAACCAGTTTTTCCCATTTGTGACGCAAGATTCTAATTCTTCAGTCTACTTCTACTTGGCTATACCCACACCTAATATTGATGACACCGTACTTGAGTCCATACAACTTTTAACAAGTAAGGCAGAGACTACACCACCATTCAAGGAAAGATTGGAGAATTTGTTGATGGACTGACCTTCTGTCTGCTCTACAGAGGTTGGGCATACAAAGATAGTTAAGCATAGAATTATAACCACGGATGAACTCCCAGTCAGAAAAAGGGCATACAAACTCTCAATGGACAAACAAAAGTATGTTGACAATGAAATCCAGGAACTGCTGGACAAAAATATCAACCTTCTATTTCCCCATGGGCATCTCCAGTTGTTGTTGTCCCCAAGAAGGATGGAAGTTCTAGGTTGTGCATTGATTAAAGAGGCTTAAACTCCAAAACCCATCTTGATGCATACCCCATGCCACAAATTCAGGAAATATTGGAGTCATTCCATGGTGCTACTGTTTTTAGTACACTAGATCTTAAAAGTGGCTACTGGCAACTTGAGATGGAGGAGGATAGTGTACAGAAAACCGCGTTTGTGACATCTGCAGGCTTATTTGAATTATTGCGGTTACCTTTCGGCCTCAAAAACTCAGCTGCCTCTTTTCAGAGACTGGTGTATATAGATAATGTAGTAGTGTACTCCAAAACGAAGAGGAGCACATCTACGATCTCACCCTCGTATTTCAATGTTTACATGACGCTGGATTTACCCTTAATCTTGGAAAATGCAACTTCATGCAATGCAACATCACATACCTAGGTCACATAATTTCAGCAGAGGGAGTCAAGACGGTTGTACCGTGCAGCTCTCTGTGATAAATATCATGTACTGTCAATATACTATTGGTTATCTACTGAAAATATATGTAGAAAGTTACAAAATGTGATGTATCAACTTTGTATAGTGCTCCTTTTTATGCTGGTCTTTGAAGAGAGATTGTATGACTTTTGTAGGCACCGACCCCCATAAAGTTCTGGTTCATTGAAAATGTTTAAGTCAACTACAGACACCTGAATTTTTTTCCCCAAAAATGTTCATGTCGCAGTGACACACATTTTTTGGATACCTGTTGTGTCTGTGACGATCGTCAGCTGGAGTGCCCAAGAACTCCAATAGAGGGCACTCCACTCAGGACTCTGGCATCTTGTATTACCATTTCCAACTCCATTTCCAATAATCCCATTCTTAGGGCTAATCACCACCAGGTGTTCCCCATTACCACTTCCCTATATAAGCTGTGTTTGGACACTCAATGATTTTGAAGTCTTGTTCTAGCCTAGTCTGTCAATTCCGAGCGTTTCTCCTTGTGTTTGTTCCTTCCGTGTTTGTTTATACGGACTGTGATTCTCTGCTGCCTGCCCCGACCTCTGCTTGTTACTGGTTCTGATTTTGGATATCCCCTAACATACCTGATGCCTTTTTCTGATCTCTGCCTGTTTGACCATTCTCTTAATAAAATTCTGCATATGGATCCAACCATCTCTGACTCCAAATTACAATGTCTTGTGGTAGAAAATACCTACTCCGTTAAAACCTGTGTTACATTTTAAGGTGGATTGTTTCATATATATGACTTAACTTTTTTTTTTTTTTTTTTTTACAAAGATTAAATTAATTCCTAGCAAATATGATGCCAAAACATAATATTACAGAAGCTCCTTTTGAAAAATTTGGTTGTTGCAATGTTTTTAAAACGTGATTCTTTTTAAAGTATTCCAAACAGCTCCACACACGCTCAATGACACCATTCAAGAAGATCGTCATATTTAGTGTTCTAACAAAGTCATTAATAGGTTCTCTTTGTTTTATAATGTCTACTTTAGTATACTTTTATGAAGGTTCACGCTACTTTTATAAGTCTTTTAAATATGTGATCAGAACACCATGAAATGAGAAACAGGCCACCAAATAAGTTTGACATGTTGCTTTTAAGAAAGGGATTTTATTTATTTATTTATTTATTTATTTTTAATTACAATGAAACCAGATAACTATCTACATTTCAATACGTCATTTAAGAAAAGGGTCATAATGCATATACAGAAAAACCCCTTCTCGATCTACTGTGACTGTCATTTTACTAAGTCAGATGATCACGATTACAGATGACGTTGTACACATTTTGTTTGTTTGTTTCAGTTTGTTCAACTTTATATGACTGTGGACGAGGCCTTCTTTCTAAGAAAGGCCAACATTCAGCATTTATAGGAATAAATAAAATCAAATTAATAAAATTTCTACTTGAAAGCATTTGACTAGGTATTTCTTTTTTGGACAATTGTCCATTTCCATATTATTACAATTAATGAATCGTCAACACAACTATTACAACTGGAACACATCTAGCCAGTTCTCTAAAAACTAAACATTCAGTAAAGTTTGAAGTTGTACACTCTCTTGAAAAGGCTGAACAGACACAAAATATTAAGGATTTTTTGTAAAAACATCCCTATGTAACTGAAGAACCCAAAACACTAAGAAAATTATCATATAAATATAGAAAAATAACTCGTGACATAATTTTGTAAACATTGCTTTACAGTTTTTCTTGCACTGATAACTAAATATAAGCACTTTTTGGTGCTTTCATGATCCATTTTGGTGTGGTTAACAATTTTGTTTCACTGATATTTTTATAGTATTTTCCCATCTAATCGTAATCGTTAGGCCTTGTGCTTTGTTTCCTAGTTTTTGATGTCGTGTTACAGATGTTAGAGGACAATATGAGTTTGTTTGATTTAATGAAATATTGCTTTAACCCTTTGACTTCTTTTGAGACATTTACGTTATATTATTTTACTATTCTAGTTTATATCCGGTATAAGGTACAATATAATTTCTTAATAATTCTCTTTCATACTCTCATACATTCTCTTCCCATTAGACTATCCAGGACTTGTTGCATCTATTGAACTCATTTGTAAGTCACTTAGGATAAAGGCATATGCAAAATAAATAAAATTTAACTCAGAGAAAAGAATAAAAGTAAAGTGATTCAGCCTTTTATTCACCTGATAAACTGTTCGAGTTGTTATTAAAAACACTGGTCTAGCTAGAAAAGAAAATCTCACATGGCAAGTTCCACAAAAGTCATCACATTCCAAGTAAATATTAATAATAATAACCAGTCATATTTAATTTTTCATTTATATGTGAATGCTTGTAAAGTACAAGCCTAGTACATCATAAATAATAGATTAACATTCAAATACATTGCGAATAAAATAATTGGAAACATTTGGATTTGTGCCGAATGAGATGTGAGCAATATCCTCCAAATAAATCCAGCCAAAGCCGTGCTTGCTCATCATGCACTGTCACCAAGGCCGTAGCAAGATATGAGGTCACCGTAAATTTTTAATGTGCAAAAATAAAATTTGTTCTCTGACTGATTAATTTGCTGCTAAACTCCTCATATCAGTGGTTTTTAACCTGTTGGCCGGTGGTACTGCAGGTGGGCCGCCAATTACTATTAAAAGAAATAAAGAAATAATAATATTGTTAATATATGTAAAAATGTCTAAGTCATAACATAATAACACCATTTTATATATATATTGTAATTAAATAACAAAAAGTAAATATTAAACTATAACTAAGGAATAAACCACCTTTTTATATTTTTGCTGCATATGCTACAGAACAACAAATTCAAACATGCTTAAATGAAGGCGGTCAACAACGTCAACATAAATGGCTGTCAACATGTTTCCTCCTGACTGCTTGCTCTGCTGACTGTCTACCCCCTGCCAAGCTCTGCCTGGATCTGGTTTTCCCGTTTTTCTGAGAGGTGCCAGCCCGAGTTATTTTCTGTTCATTGTCTGTTCATTCTAGGGCTGTGCAATTAATAGAAATTGTCATAAAATCACGTTTTGAGCGTGCACGATTTCTAAATGGTTTTATAGCATGATTTTCCGCGGACCTGACCTCCCGCAGTATGCTGTCCAATGATCCAATCAGAATGCAACGCGCCTGGCGCGAGAACAGAACAGACTGGGCATCTGCCAAACTCCAGGTTCACACACTGTTTGTGATGCGCCTTTGTAATAATAACGTGCAGTCTATAACGTGCTCGGATCTCTTGTTCCGAGGTCACCGTGGCCACCAGATCCAGTCTGTGTCCAGATCAGAGGGTCACTGCAGTCACCCGGATCCAGTACGTATCCAGACCAGATGGTGGATCAGCACCTAGAAAGGACCTCTACTACCCTGAAAGACAGCGGTGACCAGGACAACTAGAGCCCAGATACAGATCCCCTGTAAAGACCTTGTCTCAGAGGAGCACCAGGACAAGACCACAGGAAACAGATGATTCTTCTGCACAATCTGACTTTGCTGCAGCCTGGAATTGAACTACTGGTTTCGTCTGGTCAGAGGAGAACTGACCCCCCAACTGAGCCTTGTTTCTCCCAAGGTTTTTTTCTCCATTCTGTCACCGATGGAGTTTCGGTTCCTTGCCGCTGTCGCCTCTGGCTTGCTTAGTTGGGGTCACTTCATCTACAGCGATATCATTGACTTGATTGCAAATTAAAACAGACACTATTTAAACTGAACAGAGATGACATAACTGAATTCAATGATGAACTGCCTTTAACTATCATTTTGCATTATTGAGACACTGTTTTCCAAATGAATGTTGTTCAGTGCTTTGGCGCAATGTATTTTGTTTAAAGCACTATATAAATAAAGGTGATTGATTGATTGATTGATTGATATACATTTTGTTACACCTGTACTATAGTGATTATTTTGACATGTCTTTTCTAGAGATGTTAGAACTTTTTGATAAAGCTCTAATTGCTTTTCTTTTGGAAATATGTTATATGGAAAATCATCCTGAATGGATTTATGACTGTAAAGCATATCCGTGTGTGTCAAAATTGTAATTAAAATCGAAATCTCAAAATTTATCAAAGAAACTGTGATAGTTTTTTTTTTTTTTGTCCGTATCACACAGCCATAGTTCATTCAGTAAATACAGTTAACAATCTAGCATCTGAGTACTAAGTTATTAACCCAACAATAGCAGGGTCAGTAAATTTTTTTTTGCAGTGGGCCGCGCAAACATATGTGTGTGGTTGTGTGGGCCCATAGATGAAAAAATTTGGGAACCACTGCCTCATATGAATGTCTGCATGTATAATTCAGAATGTTTAGCATCCGTGGTGTGAAAATGATCGCTACGAGACAATTCCGAAGTGATCAAGTCTTCAGAGTGTTGTGAGCAAGAGCATGATCCAGATCCAGCTATTATAAATGTTTTTTCAACTTGTTTTTTCACTTAATTTGACACTTTAAAAAGTTAATAAAGTAGGAAGTTGCAGTTTAGGGTCAGCGATATCTTTATCATATCTAATTTCCAAAATATTTGAAATAATTTATTTATTTATAGATTTTTATTTATTTTAATAGCAATATCTGTCAACATTGCATCGCTGGCATTAGTCCAGCAGTGGCTATTTACACTAAGTGCAAATAGCTATAGATGTTAAAATAGCAGGTTTTTCTGCTATTTTTTTCTATAATACCTATTGCAAATAGTGGCTATTATCTGCACCTCAGTATTGTAATACATTACTGTATAAAACAGTATGCAATAATTAATGAGTGTAAATTTTTATTTTAATTAGAATTATTAAATGGATGCCACCTTACTGGGATCATAAAGTCAAGTCAAGCCAAGTCACCTTTATTTATATAGCGCTTTAAACAAAATGCATTGCATCAAAGCAATTGAACAACATTCATTAGGAAAACATTCATTAGTGTTTCAGTAAAGCAGAATGATAGTTAAAGGCAGTTCATCATTGAATTCAGTGATGTCATCTCTGTTCAGTTTAAATAGTGTCTGTGCATTTATTTGCAATCAAGTCAATGATATCGCTGTAGATGAAGTGACCCCAACTAAACAAGCCAGAGGCGACAGGGGCAAGGAACCGAAATGCCATCGGTGACAGAATGGAGAAAAAACCTTGGAAGAAACCAGGCTCAGTTGGGGGTCAGTTCTCCTCTGACCAGACGAAACCAGTAGTTCAATTCCAGACTGCAGCAAAGTCAGATTGTGCAGAAGAATCATCTGTTTCCTGTGGTCTTGTCCTGGTGCTCCTCTGAGACAAGGTCTTTACAGGGGATCTGTATCTGGGGCTCTAGTTGTCCTGGTCTCCGCTGTCTTTCAGGGCAGTAGAGGTCCTTTCTAGGTGCTGATCCACCATCTGGTCTGGATACGTACTGGATCCGGGTGACTGCATTGACCCTCTAATCTGGATACAGACTGGATCTGGTGGCTATGGTGACCTCGCAATAAGAGAGAAACAGACTCATACTTCCTGGTTCTAGTAAGAACGCTTGCTGCTGCATTTTGGACTAGCTGTAGTTTGTTTACTAAGCGTGCAGAACAACCACCCAATAAAGCATTACAATAATCTTAATAAAGCCCTCCTTGCATCTACCCTTACCCTACCCAATACTTTATTTGTAAATTTTTCATTATTTACTTCATTTTCATTGAAAATAAATGCTTTTCTGATGTGATTTGAAAAGGGAGAAAAAAGTTGGCCTAATGGCGGATTCAAATCCGGGTCGATCCCATCAAAATATGTATGACAAACGGTTTAGCTTCTCCGGAACTAGAGGCGATGATCAGCGATGGTCTTATAAAGTCCAGGGACAGGGTATTGCTGACAAGATATGACATTCGGTAAGAAAAAAAAAGATATAAGATGTCAGAAACGTTATCAACGCAATCAAAATGCTGTCTAACACTAGTGCAGAAATCTTTAGAACAAGTAACTTAGGGTACAGAATGAAATGAAATACGTAAACACCAGCCATTAAGAAGTCAATTCAGTATAGTAGTTAAACTTTCACAAATCATGTTATAAACATTCATAAGAGCAATAGACATAGTTATAAGCTATATAATGGTTATAAATAAAAACTATTACAGCGATATGTATGGTTGCATGAATAATAAACAGCTGATAAAATTAGCCACCCCATAAATATAGTAAAGTATTAACAAACTTTGATGCAATAAATAGGGTATGATTTAAAAATGAGCACCCCTCCAAAGACGTCTATATTTCTGTTTCTGCTAGTGTTAGTGTATATGACTAGTTTTATTTAAAGGGATTATTATAGCACAATTCTATAATAAGGGGTTTATTATTAGAAACCCCCTGGACCTCACTAATTTTCAAAGCCTGGCAACGGCCATGACTGTCACAATCTAATGCACTATATGACGGATTTTCAAAAAACAAATAGGCCTACCAGAACAGTCAACAAAGTAAATTGATCTCAAACGTATGGCGCGCTCTCTTCATTGATCAAATGATCATAATCACATCTATTCATTTTATACTCCTGCTACTAGCATTTTAGTCATACTAAAACATTAAATCAAGTGAGAAAGCGTTTTGTGTGTGTGTTGGTTTTGCACATCCTGTCATGCCAGTGACTGCTGCCTGCAATAGATACATTTTGCAGCATTAAGGTTAATGATTAATTGATTAATTGGTCATTAATTTAAACGACAATCAATCATCGAAACTGAAAATTGAGATCTATAGTATGCTATAATCAACAGTTTCAAACGGAGCACTGAGATCTAGTAATACCAAGCACTGATATTCTGCCAGATTCAGAATTTAAGCTAATATAATTCTGTCACTGATGGAGTTTCGGTTCCTTGCCGCTGTCGCCTCTGGCTTGCTTAGTGTTGTGCAAGTTACTTCCAAACTGTAATACATTATAGATTACTTGTATCTGTCATTTAAAAGTAATTCCTTACCTTAAAATATTATTGTCTCAGAATTGTAATGCGTTACATTACTCCTGTATTAATTCTGAGTTACTTCCACCAAAATAACCACAGAAGTAAATCTAACTTTCAAAAATGGCAAAATGTACTGCAGATCATTTTTCATCCAGAAGAGGACGATATGGTGTAGCATAATGACTGTGGGCTATCCAGGCAACTAACAATATATAGTTTATAACTGGCAAAGTGAAGGCTCAAGAAAATGCAAGAAAGAATGACGGCCAGAATCACAAATGATCCAAGTCTGTTAAAATTATGGTAGAAGTAAAGTGATTATCTGGCATTATCTGTGAATTGCTTGGGTCTATTCATATTACACAAAACCATACTATATGTAAAGTCTAATGCCATATGCAATTGTAAAATGTCAAGTTGCGCATACGTCCATCGTGAATGTACAGTCGTCTGCCATCTTCACCCATTAGACTCTTTTTTTAGTCATGGACAAAAATATAGGCACCCTTGGTTAATATGATCAAAGGCGGCTGTGAAAATTAATATGTGTTGGTAATCCTCTTGTTCTTTTATTTAAAAAAATCACAAAAATCTAACCTTTCATTGTATAATAAGAATTTAAAATGGGGGGAAATATCATTATGAAATAAATGTTTTTCTCAAATACACGTTGGACACAATTGTTGGCACCCCTTCAAATTTTTATGAGTAAAATATTTCTGAAGTATATTCCCATTCATATTCACAATTTTGAGCACTCCAGGTTGATTATCAACATGAAATTATCACAAAAATATAAATATAAATTCCCTTAATCATCCATCACAATTACAAAACCCAAAGAATATATTTCTGTGCAGCATAAGATAATTGAGCTTCAAAAATTGGCTTCTTAAAGCCACTTCACTTCTCTACACTCTTCAAGACTTTCTCTTCTCTTCTTAATCCGCCACCACCACCTCCTCCATCGACTCTTACAGTGGACGACTTCGCAGTTTTCTTCACAAATAAGACAAGATCCATCAGTGACCAATTCTCCACAAAGCAGACTGAGGACAACTTCACAATGACCGACGCACACTCTTTCTCCTCCTTCTCCCCACTCTCAGGGATGGACGTCTCCAAACTTCTCCTGTCCAATCATCCTACTATTTGTCCACTTGATCCGATCCCGACTCACCTCCTTCAAGCGATCTCTTCTTCAGTCATACCTTCACTTACTCACATTATCAACTCCTCTCTTCACTCTGGAACATTTCCCTCAGCATTCAAGCAGGCTCGGGTAAGCCAACTGCTTAAGAAAACATCTCTAAATCCAGCGCTTCTTGACAACTACAGACCGGTATCCCTTCTTCCATTCATTGCAAAGACACTTGAGGGAGCTGTGTTCAACCAGCTTTCTATGTTCCTTGTACAGAACAACCTCCTGGACAGCAACCAATCTGGCTTCAAAAGTGGCCACTCAACTGAGACTGCTCTGCTCTCAGTTACTGAAGCCATGCGACTAGCAAGAGCAGCTTCAAAATCCTCGGTACTCATCTTACTGGACCTGTCTGCTGCTTTTGACACTGTTAATCACCAGATTCCCCTGTCCACCCTCAGAAAGATGGGCATCTCTGGAACAGCACTCCTGTGGGTTAAGTCCTACCTCTCTGACAGATCCTTCAGTGTGCCTTGGAGGGGTGATGTTTCAAAGTCACACCACCTTGCTACTGGGGTTCCTCAAGGCTCAGTACTTGGACCACTTTTCTTCTCCATCTACATGACGTCATTAGGATCTGTCATTCAGAAGCATGGCTTTTCTTATCACTGCTACGCTGATGACACCCAACTCTACTTCTCATTCCAACCAGATGACCCGACGGTAGCTGCTCGTATTTCAGCCTGTCTGAGTGACATTTCTAGCTGGATGAATGACCATCACCTTCAGCTTAACATTACGAAGATAGAACTCCTGGTAATTTCCAGCTAACCCATCGTTTCATCACAACTTCTCTATACTGCTGGGTTCATCAACCATTACTCCTTTAAGGACAGCCAGAAACCTAGGAGTTGTGATGGATCATCAGTTAAGCTTCACAGACCACAATGCTACAACTACCCGGTCCTGCAGGTTTGCCTTATACAACATTAGGAAGATTAGACCCTTCCTGTCAGAGCAAGCAACCCAACTTCTTGTCCAAGCTCTTGTTCTCTCCAGACTGGACTATTGTAATGCTCTCCTGGCGGGCCTTCTTGCATGTACTGTCAAGCCTCTGCAATTGATCCAGAATGTAGCAGCGAGGGTTGTCTTCAATGAGCCAAAAAAAGCTCACGTTACTCCTTCTCCTCATCAGGTTACACTGGCTATCAGTAGCTGCTTGCATAAAATTCAAGGTACTGATGCTAGCCTACAAGACGACCACTGGCATGGCACCAACTTACCTAAACTAATTGTTTAAATCTTATGTGCCCTCCAGAAGTTTGCCCTCTGCAAGTGAACGACGCCTTGTGGTACCATCCCAAAGAAGTTCAAAATCACTCTCACTGACCTTTTCCTGGACTGTGCCCAGCTGGTGGAATGACCTCCCAATCTCAATTCGTACAGCTGAGTCTTTACTCATTTTCAAGAAACATCTAAAGACTCATCTTTTTCGCCTGCACTTAACCAACTAACACTAGCACTTTTCCTTTTTTTGTCTATTCATTTATAAAAAAAAAAATAAAAAAAAAATCCTGGCTATGTGTTCTATACTAGACTAACTGAGACTTGTCATGGCACTTGTATACTGTTGTTGTTCTCTTGTTGACCTGACTGCTTCTATTGTTCTCATTTGTAAGTCGCTTTGGATAAAAGCGTCTGCTAAATGATTAAATGTAAATGTTATGTAAATGTAAGAAAAGGGCTAGAGCAGTGAAAATTTCCATTTCCACCATCAGGGCAATAAATAAGAATTTCCAATAAACTTAAAATGTTACGAAACTGCCTAGAAGGGGATGTGTGGCTATAACGTCCTAATGCACAGTGAGAAGGAGAGTTCGAGTGGCTCAAGACTCACAGCTGAAGAATTGCAGAAAATAGTTGAGTCTCTGGTTCAGAAAAGCTAAAAAAAAAAAATTGTCAGACAGAATAAAAGTCACCCTTGGTGTTTGGGAGGGCTTCAAGAAAAATTATTCTAGCTCATTTAAAAACAAACTAAGGCATATTCAGTTATCAGACATGACTGGAACTTCAAATGGGACTGGCTTCTATGGTGAGATGAAACTAAAAAAATAGCTTTTTTAGCAGCAAACACTCCAAACAAGATGGGATTGGTGAACACAGAGATAAAAAGTACCCCATGTGTACAATGAAATATACTGCTGTATTTTTGATGTTGTGGGCCTATATTTCTGCTGAAGATCCTGGACATCTTGTTTAGACACATGGCATCATGCATTATATAAAATATCAACATATAAAAAATCAGTAAGTGACTGATTCTGTTAGAAATCTTATAATGGGCCATGTTTGGATCTTCCAACCGTACAATAATCCAAACACAAACCTCAAAAACAACACAAAAATGGGTCACATAGCTCAAAAACAAGCTTCTGTTATAGTCGTTCCTCTGGCCTGGGGCCCGTTTCACTAAGGAGGTTCAACCAAGTCTGAGTTTAAACTTGAACTCTGAATTGACTTACCCTGAGATGGGAAACTCTGAGTTTTCGGTTACAGAACAGCTGAAATGAGTTGGTTTAATCAACTCTAAGTTGACTGACTCTGAGTTAAGCACGTGCACCACAACTATAAAAAGCCATTATCAATGGAGCGCTGATATTACGACACCATGGAAACAGCAGCTGCCAAAAAGCCATCTGCATACTTCAGACTCGATACAGATGTAATTCTTCTCAGTGTTATAATATCACAAGTGATTACTGGCAGAACGTTAGATTAATGAACTAATAGCAAATCATTTTTTGGTATCTCATGGGCAAAATATATATATATATATATATAATAATAATATTAGTAATAATATTTTAAGTGCATTTTTCTTATTTTACAAATTATATGCCAATAGAGTAAGAAAAATAGTTTGTAGTTTGTTATTTACACTGTGGAATTAAGTGGAATTAACATATTTTCTTAGCAATAGATCCAAGTTGCTATAGATGCTATTGTAGACCAAAAATTTTTTATTTTAATAATATGTATGTGTGAAGTTTTAGTGGATGATGAAGTTTTACTGCATGAGTTAAAGTCTGCATGAAAATGTTAGGATCATATTACAGACACAGGGAGAAGAGCTAATTTTGACCATACCAGAATGTGTACATGCAGGAGTGTGTACATGTAATGTGTTCCACTGATGCATTGGGTGGCTTCTTCTTTCCACCAATGTATGTATGTTTACATATATCAACTGATGTCAGCATGAAGTATACATTCTCTTTTAAACAAACCAACATGTTTCTGTACCTTGTAAGGAATTTGGTCAGTGGTATATAATCTATGGTTACTGTTAAAGCCTCAGAGAAATGGAGAAAGGAACATACAGTTGGCAAAAACAACAAGTTTCTCTCCTATACCTGATACATATGTCAATAATAAAGGGACAAAGACTGATTTTAGATCAACATTTGGCGTCACGAACAGGATCTCCATTTCAGACATTTGTCTCAATTATCACGATTCATCAGGTAAGACATTTTTCTTTTTCCTAAAAATAAATCTAAATCTGCCTGATGACATATGTGATGTTGAGACGGTGACTGAAACTGTTGAAAAGAACTGCTGTAATTTTAAAATACCAGCTGTGTTGCCAATAAATGTGTCAGACATAGTTAAATTTAAGTAATTTAATTTGATGTATCTTATTGAGTTGTTCTGATCAGTGGACCTCCAAAATATTTGAATGAAGCTCTAAGTGGATAAAAGTGGATCTTTTAGAGTAAAATACCATTTATTCAAATTTTCAGGAGAATAAGCCGTAATGCGATTTAGAAATTAGCTCATGTTACTGTGAGGTAGTAGAATGTGGCGAGTCTGCAAAAAGGGGCAGGTTAAACTCTAAAACATGTCATTACACTAAAAAGCTGCATTTAGAAGAAGTGTGGGAAAGTTATGAGTTGTAAGATTCGGAGTGGTTTAAAGTGGCGGGTCTGCACTAAAGGTAGTGCTGTTTTGAGAACCCTAAATCATTTAAACATGCTAAAGTAAAAAGGTACCTTTATGAATCATAGTGGCTAGAATCGCCTTCTGATTTTGACAGTAAAGCTGTTCATGGTTTGGGAAAGAGAGAGATCAGCTTGACTAAAAAGAAAAAAAGGGAATTATAAGAATATTTAGGATTTAACTTTGTTCTCTTTATCTTTCTTTGTTTTATTTTGAGTTGTCAGCTAGAGAGAGAGGAAGAGAGGGGAGGGGAGGACCCATCCCTTCAGCATACACACACACAGATACTCACACGCTGTCATGATTCAAGAGGCGGAAGCAAGATTGCAAGTGAACACTTTATTAGGAATTGAAAAAGTCAATGAGCAATACTGGAGTTCGGGTGGGCTGGTGGTGCAGGGACTAGATGGTCAGTGTGCTGGTGAAGACAGGTGACGGTGAACATCCAGATGAGAATCACATGAACAGCGAACAGGAACTTGGAACCGGAACAGGACTGGTACAGCACACGACGAACACTGTGGACACCAAAACAACGATCTGACAAAGAGAGGAGAGTGCGGTGAGTTTTTGTAGGTGAATGAATTGGCAGCAGCTGGTGCAGTGAATGAGATCTGCTGGAGTGCTGAACAGTAATAATGAGCGGTCACGCCCACTCACACACAGAACAACAAATACACGGGACACGAAGAAGCCAGTGAATTCATGCACCAAGTGGACCACCAAGACAGAGACTGGCTGCAACAGCAGAACCATATCTGCTTGGTACTTGGAAAAGAAGAACAAGAAGCAAGCCAAGTTTTTGAAGAAAGGTTCAAATGGGAGTCCAGTTCCACTTTTTGAAGCAATGAAGCCTCAGATTGAAGCATATTCAACAAGTTGAATAAAACCATGTCTATTACATATTCAGAAAAAGATAACACAATCATTGATGATTCATTTGATCCAGATTGGACAAATATAAAAGCTGAGGCTGAAAGAAAATATTTGCAAGAACCAGTAAACTCAGCAAAAACTGTAATGCCTCCTCCATACAACCCAATTTATCCAGCTTTGCCTGGACAATGTAAAGGTTCTAGTAAGCCAAATGGAGGACCAGTTGACAAAATATATATTGCATCTGCAAAGATTGCTCCAGTAATAACCAGATCCAAAACAGCCCAGCCAAACAGAGACATGTCTTGATATACATCAGCACCTGCCTCTGATTGGTGAGATGAGACAAGAGAAGATGACTTGATCGCAGTTGATAAGGTTGGTCCTGAATTCTCTTCACCTGCTGTTAAAAAGGAAGAATTACAATCTCTACATCTCATGGGTCACTGTCCAACATTCGTATGTGTATATCATCTAACCGTCTCATTTCCCATATTTACAGGTTCAAATGCTGGAGCAACCCAAACACTATAGGTATTTTTAATGATGTAAGTTAAAGTTTATAAAGTTATTTGCATTATTTTACATTAAAACTAGCAGTAACTCTGAACAAAGAACGCTTCTGTAAGCTGGCATCCTCCACAAGTTAAGAGATTTTAGAAAAACTGGTAATGCACATTAAGTTAACCAAATTAAACAATGCACATTGTAATGCTATAAAAGTGTGTACATTGAGAGAAACAAACAACAGATGCTCATGGTTACAACTTCCTTAACTTGAGCAAACACTGCTAATACACAAATTTGTTAATAAAGTTAATAAAAGAAAACATGAATGTTTTAATGCTAGTGAATAAAAAGAAACGATCCACTCGCAAGCCTCTTCTCATCTGTAATGCCACACCAGCAGAGGAAGCCTTCACCAGAGTATTGACTGTTCACCACTCCCTCTGCTTCTACAGTCATTTCCTGTTTGGGACTATTTAACATGTGTCAGCATGTCACTTCACTTACGGTATTGACACTTTGCCTGGTTACACGACTCTGATTGTAAGATCTTCCTTTAATAAACTCCTGCAAATGGATTCACATTCTGTCATCATCATGACAGTACCTGCATCAGTGAGCTGCATCTCGCGATCACTTCCAGGGAGTCATGTTGTACACGCCCCCGTCCCTTGACTCCACCCCCACATCAAAACAGTGCCACAAAGTGAGACACTCAGAAACATGAAGAGTTAAGAGAAATCTTTATCGCAAGCTCAAACCTGACTGAAACACAAAATAAGAGCAGCGTTGCAAATAAATTTGTATATATGACCATGGAAAATATGTATTGCAAAATCATTGCTCTCAGGCTGTTTAATTTATATTTTGCAATTCTTTATTTTTGTTTGCAAAAAGCACATTTATTTTTCTCAATACTTTCATTTTCATTTACAAAACTTTTATTTTCTTTTGCAAAAATGTATTATTTTGCATATATATGTGGCATTATATTGACTCCATAAACATGATTAGATTTGAATTCAGACAGGGGTGTGAAGTTATTGAAATCACTTGACTTTCTGGAAATTATGTCAGAAATGTGGCAAAGAAAATCAACAAACAGGAAGTACCTCTTGTAAAGATCAATGAAATGACATTGACATAGGATTTAGACTAAATGATTGTTATGGATGACCCATTGTTTTTTTTCCCGTGTCTCACGTTCTGCCTTCCTTGTGTTCGTTTTTCGTCGTGTGAATGCCCGGATTAACCGTCTAGGAACACAGGCAGACAGTTATTCACGTCTTCCCAACTATCCAGAGAGTGGTAGCTTGAGTCGAGAGAACATAGTCGGTCCCGTCATCGATCACGAACCCATGCAGGTGGGTTGAGCTCGACTATCCCGGGAGGAGACAACCACACTCAGAACTGTCACACCCTTCTGGACACTGGAGCCGAAGGTAATTTCATTGACACTGTCCTTGCATGTCACCTGAACCTTCCTGTCCTTCCCTTGTCTCATCAGATCCATGTCACCACATTCAATGGCCAGGAACTGCCACATGTCACCCACACCACTGAACCCATAACTCTGCTCACCTCAGGCAACCACACTGAAACCATATCCTTACTCCTTATGGACTCCCCTGTTGCACCCGTCGTTTTAGGTCATCTCTGGTTGTTGAATTGAATTGAATTGAAATTTATTTGACAAGTTTATAAAATTGTACAAAATACAAGTATTCCATACACTTTAGAAAAAACTGTCGAGGATAAAAACACAATAAAGCCCTTGGCTTGTTTCCATTGCGGCCCTCAATGTTAATATAAAGGTTATGTGTACGTGCAGAATAGACAGAACAAACAGTATCTCCTAATCCTAATTTATCTAATCAATAAAAATCTACTTTTTAACAATATAGTAGATAATTCACCAAAAATACAAATCACAACTGACAATAAACATCCCACTAAATGACACAATTTACAATAAAATCTCCACAAAACTACCCTCACCAAACAGCCATCTTTTTACCATTCTTTTAAAACTCAAAAAATCTTTTACTACCTTTATTGAAACTGGTAATTTATTTCATGCTATAGCACTAGTATATAAAAAATAATTTTTCCCTACCAAACTCTTAAATTTACATGGACAAATATTAAAATCCCTACCCCTAGTTTTATATGAATGTTGCTGACTCACCATATAAAAATAATTTTCTAAATAACTTGAAACCACATTATTGACAATCCTATGTGTCAGACCCATTTTTAAAAATATCACCCTTTTTTACACAGTCAATATCCCCAACTCCTTAAAACTCTCACTATGTAAATGCGCCCTACAATGTACTTTTAAAATTATCCGAACTGTTTTATTTTGAGCCTTTTGCAATTTATTCTTCAAAACTTGGGATCAACCATTATACCAAAAGGAGGAAGCATAATCAAAATGAGGTTGAATCAAGGCACCTGCTAATAATTTTAAAGAGTGAATGTCTAATAAACTGGCTTGCCTCGCCAAAAACTTAATTTTACCACTTTTTTTTTTTTTGTAAATGCCTTTCTAGCCATCAAATCACAGTTAATGTATTATCTATTAAACAGCCCAAATAGTTTACTACAGATTTTACCTCTATAGCCTTACCATTTATCTTAATTAAAAAGGTATCATCCTTATTTAATTTCATTTTAGATGCAAAAAGAGTGGCCTCAGTCTTTCCTGCATGTAGGGATAGTTTATTATCCAAAAATCATTTAGACATCACCTCTAGCTGCAAAGTCATCTTTTCTTCAATGACCCCCTTATCCTGATGAGATATTAAAACCGCTGCATCATCTGCATACAGAATAAGTTCCTCTGAGCATGCTGCTTTAAGATCATTTATATATAAAAGAAAAAACAAGGGACCTAAAATACTCCCTTGAGAAACTCCACACTTAATAAATACAGGACTAGACAAAATACCTTTAAAGAGCCACACAGATGGGAAATCAAAAATTACCTGTATTACAGTGTATGGTGTAGCTGTCCATCAGTGTAAACAATGTGCAAAGTAATTAAACCAAAAAGTACACGATTTATAAAGTTATTGGCTTCTAAAGTAAGGAGTTGACTCTGAATCGCTGAAACGAATCGTTATAGATTTCAAATCTTTTGCCCATCTCTATGTACTTCACTAGGAACACTTTGAATAATAATCTCCGCCTACCGTCTTGGGAGAAACTGACCTCTGACCTGCCCCCCCCCCCCCCCACACACACACACACAGACGCTCTGGTTGGTGTGAGAGCATCATGTCGAGGAGACAGTGTGTTTTTAATTGTAAAGGCAAGTTTGTTTTATTTTCACTGCCAAAGAATGAAGATCAGAAGAACCAATGGCTAAAATTTAGTTTTACCACAATACCAGAGCATGTTCACAACATTTCACTGATGACTGCTTTTCTAATCTCGGTGAGTACAAGGCGGGATTTTCAAAGCATTTGGCCATAAAAGAGGGTTCATTACCAACTTTATTTAGACCAACGAGCATCTCCGAATCACAACACAAAGTATGATTATGAAGTTATGTGTTTGTTTTATCCCGAGCGTCTTATCAGTATGTGTGCTGTCTGCAGCCTTTCTCTGCGCTGATCTTCATTTACAAACACGTCATTAAAATGAAGTGTAACTCAAATGTGAATACTCAAAGAAGAGACATGAGAGAGATATCTATAAAAAGCTTGACATGTCTTCTTTAAAACTAAATAAGTGCTGCTAACAGATATTCTGTGATAAAGTAATCCATATAAAACAACGCGATGTCTGTTTTTCACGTCTCCCTTCATTATATCTAATGTGACCATGCCCCCATGCTGAACTGAAGCGCGCGTCTTGAATACACACACACAGAAGAAAAAGCAGCAAGACTGTTCAAGTTTTTTATTTTACTGTTTGCTTTGCAATGAGGGGAATAAGATATAATTCACCCCCAAAAAATGCTAACGCATTGTTTACCATGAAGTTGTGTGCAGAACAACCAATCAAACCTGACTATGTCAGTTGACCAATCAGAACACAATATGCTACCAAAAGGTGGGGTTTAAGAAAACTGAATCTTTTGAACAGCTTCGCGCAAACCGTTTGGGGATCTCTGAGAATTGAGGTATTTTTAAAATGATATTTTGACAAAATGACAATGTTTTTTAACCATGGATGGATTTAAACCTATTGTACAGGACTTATAAACAGTGATAGGAAGCTTAGAATTTTCATCTTACTGGCTGTTTA
Organism: Carassius auratus; assembly: GCF_003368295.1. Classification (NCBI taxonomy): domain Eukaryota; kingdom Metazoa; phylum Chordata; class Actinopteri; order Cypriniformes; family Cyprinidae; genus Carassius; species Carassius auratus. Next base: position 2,350,609 of record NC_039261.1, read on the forward strand.
AGGATAATGCAGTCCCAACGAAAAAGGGTCACGATCGTGAGTTAAACTGCTTCAAATATCTCTGTGTTGTTAACTTAGCTATCGGCGCGTAAGCACATCAAGTAAACAACATGCGATGTTGGCATCAAACTGCACTTTCCACATGTACAGCTTAAAAAAAAAAAAAAAAGTTGCTATATGTCAAATATTTTTTTTTTTTTTTAGCAGTTTTCACAAGTCAGTTGAAATGAGTAGAACAGACAGGTGTTCGTACATAACTTTCGATATTTATTGCACGTCAAAAGACAGCAAGAGTTTTTTTCCTGCACTTCAAGTATTATCTTTGTAAGAAAAGTGTTTTGGGCCACTAGCTTTGTAAATGCGTGCGTGTGTCACACATTACATGTACACATTATATGCACGTTCCTGCCTTTGACTACAACGAATTTGAAGTAGCGCTTATATCTCCACCTTGAAAATGCCAACTTTTCATCGGATTGCTCCTGACTTGCCATTTCTGCTGCTGCTTCGAATCTCTGTGCAGCTGTTGCGTGTGTGTGTGTTTGGCGCCGCTGGCGCTGGCGCGTGTGTCGGCATATGTGTAAAAACACTGGCTCTGATTGGCTACCATGAAACACATGACTCTGCCTTAGCCAATCATAATCGCTTATTTCGTTATTAACCCACCTGCTCACTCGCTGTGTGAGCCAGGGGTGCGCTCGAATTCCATAGTTCCTTAAATCAATGCATAGTAACGCACCACATTTAATGTTCAGGGCGTTGTAATGACGGGAAAAGTAATTAGTTAGATTACCCCGTTACTGAAAAAATTACGTCGTTACCTAACGCCGTTCTTTTAAACGCCGTTATTCCAAACACTGGAAGAGAGAACTGAAGATGAACACCGAGCTGAGCCAGATAACAAACAAAAGACTGACTCATTCTCGAAAACTATGGATTCTCTCTTTTCTAGCATTTTAAATACAATTGCTCCTTTACACTTAAGGAAGGTTAAGGAAAACAGTCTGACACCATGGTATAATGAGCACACTCGCACCCTAAAAAGAGCAGCCTGGAGGAAAACAAAACTAGAGGTATTTTGTATTGCTTGGCAGGAAAGTAACCTATCCTACAGAAAAGCAATAAAAACTGCTAGATCTGATTACTTTTAGTCTCTTTTAGAAGAAAACAAATGTAACACAATGTATTTATTCAATACAGTGGCTAAATTAATAAAAAATAAAGCATCAACAAGTGTTGGCATTTCCCAACATCACAGCAATGACTTCATAAACTACTTCTAAGATCGATACTACTGTATTAGAGATAAAATTGCAACCATTCAGCCGTCAGCTACAGTATCACATCAGACAGTGCACTATAGACCCCCTGAGGAACAGTTCCACTCATTCTCTACTATAGGAGAGGAAGAATTGTATAAACTTGTTAAATCATTGTAACCGGAATGAGTATGTTGTGCGGTTAGGTAGGTAGATGACGTAATGGGTAGGTGGCGTATAAAGTCTCGCGGGCGTCAAGGAAACAGCGTTTGCTCTCGTTCTACGCTTGGTGAGCGAGTTTGTGCTTCTTCCTCTGCTGGCGCGTTGAAGGAACGACTTGACCTATTGTGTCCGAAAACTCGGAGTGAGTAAACCTGTTGTTTTAATCATGTTTATCGTAAAGGAGATGCTTGGTAGTAAGATTCGCATTTACCATAGTAAATGTGTTGTAGGATTGTTCCGGTTTTAATGATCGAGGTGAGAGCAGAGTGCACTTGTCATTTTGCGCTTTGTTACGACCACTGGACGTAAGTAATGATTAGTTTTTAAAGACTTATACACTTTAAGTATCCTTTAAAGGAGCATTAATACATTAGCAACGTGAGTATTTTCTGGATTGTCAAATGTAGAATGTGGTGTGTAATAAAATTTAAATGGTTTTAATTACAGGACATCAAAACCTTCTTTGGCAAGTGGCCATCGTTTTTTTTCCCCACCAAACTTGGGATTTGGTTGTTTTGTTTTGTTTTATTTGTGGCATTCATTTTGCAGGATCTGCCTGTTTTATTTGAATGGTAGAGTGCTGTATTGGGAGGCCTTGTTTAATTTGTGTGTTTTACGTATAATGGTTTGATTGGGTTTGATTTTTATTTTCTTTATATTTTTTGATTGGGTTTGACTTTTGGGTTTGTTTTTTTCTTCCTCCCATGTGGTATATTTCCCATTTTAGTATTCTAGGTTGATTTGGGTGTTATTTTGAGTGCCATTCTTATGTTTTCTTTTGGGTTAAAGTATGATTTCTCTGTTTAATTAATGTGAATATCAGTCTAATGATTGGTTTCTCTTATTGAATGTTGTTAGATTTCGATTTGTTTGGAGTGTTATTTCTTTTGGAAATTAATTTGGTTTACTTTAAATCCATTCAGAGTGGTGTTTAATTGTTGTAATTAGTTTATTTTTTTTATTGGTTTCTTTGGTGTCATGGATGGTTTTACCAAGTCCTTCTACTCTTAAGAGAAGATAAAATTTTGCTCATTCTGGAAAATAAAGCAACCCTTTTTGTACTCTGGCTTCTAGTTCATTTATTTGAACCACCTGTGTGATTCAAAGAAAAAACAAAAAAGAGATTAGATCATTGTTAGGGTCCCACGTCCTAGAATTTGTGGGTGGCGTAGTCAATTTCGTCGACTATTTTATAACAACCAGCAAGCCTAGGTCACACTTGGCGTAGTCGGCAGGGTCCCATACATTAAAGAAGCCTGAGTGCAAATGGTTGTATTGTTCTAGAGTGTGTATTTTGTTGGGTGGGGAAAGAAACGGTGGTCGCAACTGACCGAGAATTTAATTTTGTTACGAGCGGTGATCCTTATCTATCATCAGTTGTCTTCTGGTTTGCTTTTGTGTGTATGTTACAGGTTGCTATGGAGGAACAACTTAAAGTCTTGACAGAATTGGTACAACAATTGCAGACCGATAACCAGCAACTTCGGCAAGAACTTGTAAGGAGGCCTGTTGAGGTTGTTGATGAGGCTCAATCTGCTAGTTCTAGACTGGATGTTGGTGCCCGTCCATCTGTTAACATCCCGGCATCTGAACGTTATGTTTATGTTCCACGTGAAAGAAAGTGTCCCAGGTTTTCTGGGAGGAGGTCTGTTGATTTGTTGACGGCAGAAGACTGGGTTGAAGAAGTACGTAGGTCTTTGATCGTTCGGCCGGTTCCAGTGGCCGAGAAAGCTTTGTTCGTCTATGATCTTTTAGATGGAGAAGCGAAGGCTGAAGTAAAGTTTCACCCATCTAGCAACCGGGATGATCCTGAAAAAATCTTTATAATCTTGCTTGAGATGTATGGTTGTTCTCAGTCTTTGGTTGGTTTGCAGAAGCAGTTTTTTCAACGTCGCCAGCTAGAGGGAGAATCGCTTCGTGAATACTCGCACGCCCTCATGGCTCTAATGGAGGCAATGAAACGTAAGAACTTGACAGGCATTTGTAACCCCGACCACACCTTACGTGATCAGTTTATTGAACACATGCGGGATAATACCCTTCGTAGGGAGCTGAAACGACAGGTACGGTTGAATGCTGAGATGTCGTTCCTAGAGGTTCGTGCTGAGGCTATACGGTGGGCAGATGAGGGAGGCACTCCTAGTATAAGACCTCGAGCTCATTCCTGTACTGCAGATGTTCAGGTGGTGGGTACGTATAGGTCAACTCAATTCTCCTCTGAATCCACTAATGAATTGGGTGAGCTTAAAGATTGTCTCCGTAAGCAACAGACGCAGTTGGATGCTATTTTGAAGCACTTGAGTATAAATCCATCAAATCCTGTAGGGGGTGCTGTAGGCTCCCGGCCTGTTTCTGCCCGGTTCCAAGCCGATGGCAAGCCAATCTGTATGCGTTGCAATAAAGCTGGCCATATTGCAAGGTTCTGCAGATCTGACTTGGCAGGCATGCACGTGAATGTGAGAGAGGGTGTAGGAATTGGTCCGGGACCGTCATCCCATGGGCAAGGTCGAACGGTTGTACGGGAAACCCCCGAGCAGCCGGAAAACTAGCACCCTCTGGTGTTGGGAGCTTGACACCAGAGGGGGGTTCTTCTGGCTCTAAAGGGGTATTTGAGGAAGATTGGGTCCAACTTATTGGGCAGTGCCCTATAGTGGAAGTTTGTTTTGGGGGGGTGAAAACTCCCTGCTTACTGGACACGGGGTCTATGGTGTCAATGGTCACAGAGAGCTTCTTTGAGTCTGCATTTCCACTGCATATTAGGGAATGTTTGAAACCTTGTAGCTGGTTGCGGTTGAAGGCTGCAAATGGGCTGGACATTCCCTATTGTGGCTACTTGGAGCTGGAAGTCGAGGTTTTGGGTAGGATCCTCCCTAAAATGGGGATACTAATTATGAGAGATCCACTAGATCCTCTTATACGGCAACAAAAGCTTGCAGTCCCAGGTCTCTTGGGCATGAATGTTTTGAATTGTTGCTATCAAGAGCTTTTTTGTCAACACGAAGAGCGTTTATTTTCCTCCCCCGCAGTTAAGCAAGCCGGGAAGGAGTGGAAGCAGGCCCTGTTGGAGTGCCAAAGTTTAGCTCTTACTGCCGAGTCTGGGTTCTTGGGGAAGGCAGTTGTAAGGGCAGGATCGGCTATACGTGTGCCAGCGCGTTCCCTGCAATGGGTTCCTATAAGTCGCAGTCAAGGTATGGCACGTGTTATTACTTCTGTATTCTTGGAGCCTCCAATGGGGGAGGATGGTATACTACCTGCGAATATCCTCATCTCAAAGTGTTTATTACCAGTAGAGCAGGGCGTAGTTCATGTTCCGGTGGTAAACTTGGGAGAAAAGGACCAATGGCTTAGGCCAAAAACTTTTTTGGGCCAATTGTATGTGGTCAATCTGCAGTCAACTTTGGAATCTGCGTTGGGGGAGAGCGTGAATAGCCAGGATATGGTGAGCTGTAATCAGGTCATGGAGGCAGGTAGTGGGCTATCTTTGGATTTCAATGAGGCGTTATGGCCTTCATTATCCACTACGCAGTCTCAGCAGGTTAAATGCCTTTTGACCCGGTTTAGTTCTGTCTTTAGCAAAGAAGGGGGTGACTTGGGGTGTACTCACCTAGTCCAACACGAGATCCCAGTGCTAGACAATGTTCCTGTTCGGCAGCGTTATCGCCGGTTGCCCCCCTCTCAGTATGAGCAAGTCAAAACTCATATTAGTGAGCTGCTTGAGCAGGGTGTAGTTCGGCCTAGTTCTAGTCCTTACTCATCACCTATTGTGATAGTGCAAAAGAAGGATGGGAGTATCCGTCTTTGCGTGGATTACCGCCAACTCAATGCGAAAACACGGAAGGATGCTTACCCACTTCCAAGGATTGAGGAATCACTTGATGCGCTGACTGGTGCTAAGTGGTTCTCTACTCTTGACTTGACGAGTGGGTACAACCAAGTCCCAGTGATCGAACGGGACAAAGAGAAGACTGCTTTCTGCACTCCTTTTGGCCTCTTTGAATACAACAGAATGCCTTTTGGTTTGTGCAATGCACCCAGTACTTTCCAAAGGCTTATGGAAAGGATTTTTGGTGATCAACGGTTCCAGTCCCTTTTGTTATATTTGGATGACATAGTCATCTTTTCTGGTTCCTTTGAACAACATCTTCAACGGTTGGAGATGGTTTTGGGGCGTCTTCAACAAAATAACCTGAAATTGAAGTTCCAAAAATGTAAATTTTTTCAAGAAAGGGTTAAGTATCTTGGTCACATAATTTCCTCCCAGGGAGTGTCCACTGACCCAGAGAAAATCAGCGCTGTAGTTGACTGGAAGCGACCCAGTAACCTTTTGGAGTTGCGTTCCTTTTTGGGTTTTGCATCATACTACAGAAGGTTCGTAGAGGGTTTTGCTCAATTAGCATCACCTCTACACAGATTAGTAGGGGAGCTCCAAGGTAAGGGTAAGAAGCGGGGTTCAGGCACTGACACCCTTTTGGAAGGACGATGGACAGAGGCGGCGGAGAATGCCTTTGTGGCTTTGAAGAAGTCACTGGTAGAGGCCCCAGTTTTAGGCTATGCTGATTTCACAAAGTCATTCGTGTTAGAGATAGATGCTAGTCAGGTTGGTCTTGGTGCTGTATTGTCTCAAGAACAGGAGGGCCAGCGGAGGCCTATCGCTTATGCCAGTCGGGGCTTGCGCCCTGCAGAAAGAAATATGTTAAACTATAGTTCCATGAAGCTGGAGCTTTTGGCCCTTAAGTGGGCCATCTCCGAGAAGTTTCGGGAATATCTGCTGGGTGTCAAGTTCGTGGTGTTCACAGATAACAACCCCTTGAGTTACCTTCAGACCGCCAAGTTGGCTGCTGTAGAGCAGCGGTGGGCGTCACAGCTGGCGTTGTTTGATTTTGAGCTGAAATATCGTCCTGGGACAGCCAATCGCAATGCGGATGCACTCTCCCGTCTTCCTGTGGATCTAGCTCCTAAAAGGGTTAGGGAAATTGCTTCTGGTATCACTTTGCCTCATGAACTTTCCTTAGTTCAGTGTTTGAGCTCTGCTTCGACCTGTACTCAAGCTTCAGAAATAGCAGCTCTGCCCTGTCGTGAAAAGGCAGATATGCAAGTTCTTCAGGCGGCAGATGTGCATATTGCTGCATTTCTGAAATATTGGCAAAGAGGAGTGGCCCCTACTCGTTATGAAAGGGCAAGGGAGTCTAGGGAAGTAATGGAATTTGTTCGCCAATGGAAACGTATTCGACAAGTAGATGGTGTTTTGTATAGAGAAGTTTTCTTGGCTCCAGGGAAGGTTAGAGTGCTTCAGGTTTTATTGCCTGAGGTTCTAAAGGAGGAAGTGTTGGAGAGCCTTCATGACCATCATGGGCATCAAGGTATAGAGAGGACAACCACCTTGGTGAGGGAGAGATGTTTTTGGCCTAATTTGCGCCAGGATGTTGAGCAATGGTGTATCAAATGCGAGCGTTGTGTGGTCTCTAAAGCCTTACGCCCCAAAGTTCGTACAACCATGGGGCATTTGATGGCTTCAAAGCCCTTGGAAATTCTCGCAATTGATTTTACACTTTTGGAGCGGGCCAGTAATGGATGTGAGAACGTGCTAGTAGTGACTGATGTGTTTTCTAAATTTACCCAAGCGTACCCAACCCGAGACCAAAAGGCAAGTACTGTGGCTCGCATTTTGACGGAGCGGTGGTTCTATGTTTATGGTGTGCCAAAACGCATCCATTCGGACCAAGGGCGGAATTTCGAGGGAGAATTGCTTAAACAACTGTGCCACCTTTATGGGATTCAGAAGAGTAGGACTACAGCATATCATCCTGAGGGAAATGGGCAGTGCGAAAGATTTAATCGCACTTTGCATGATTTATTGCGTACTTTGCCCATCGAAAAGAAAAGGGTATGGCCGCAGTCTTTACCTCAGTTACTTTTTGCCTATAATACATGTGCCCATCAGTCCACTGGTTACTCCCCTTATGAACTTATGTTTGGCCAGAAGCCAAAACTTCCTGTGGATGGTCTTCTAGGGATGGAGGAAGGAGGCACTCCAGTGACTGCCCAGGATTGGGTGGCGAGCCATCGGCACCATCTGGCCTCTGTATATGTTAAGGCTAGGGAACAGCTGGGAGTGGCAGCAGCCCAGCGAGCACATCATCATCCAGAGTCTGTGCCTATTTTGCCAGTTGGTACGCTGGTTCTGTGTAAGAATCATTTCCCAAGCCGGCATAAGATCCAAGATGTGTGGGGCTCCAAGGTGTATGAGGTGGTAGAGTGTTTAGATATGGTAGGCACTGTGTATAAGGTAAGACAACAAGACACAATGAAGCACGTGAAGAATGTCCATCGCTCGGATCTGCGAGAGCTCCCTGATGGGTACGTAACCTTGGATAAAAGTGAGGGTGTAGTAAATATTCCCCCCCCTGTAGGATTGCTGTCAGAGTACGACCATCCGAGACCATTAGCTGAGGAAGAGGAAATGTCAGAGGAAGAGACTGTGGTTTTTCATGTAGCCCAGGAGGGAGGTTCGGTGGCAGCTGTTAGGGAGGATTTGGGTGAGTCGGAGCCAGACCAATGTTTAACTGGGGTCCTTCATCCCCCAGAGTCCCAGTGTCCAGTGGAGCAGGTACTTGATTTATCGGGCCCTGGCTCTCACCTCGATTTTTTAGAACGAGAATCCGAGCCAGAACGGGCGGAACCTTTGTTACGCCGGTCGCTTAGGACGAGGGCTGGCCAGCATTCAAATGTATTCAATCTACCAAGACCAGTGCGATCCTTGGAAAATCAAAGGCCACCAAATTCAGCCTCCGTTAGTTCCCTCTATGTCCCTTTTAGACCTTGGGATTAGAATTGGTTATGATGGAGTTAAATGTTGTCACCGGGACGGTGATCTTTGAAGGAGGGGGTGGATGTAACCGGAATGAGTATGTTGTGCGGTTAGGTAGGTAGATGACGTAATGGGTAGGTGGCGTATAAAGTCTCGCGGGCGTCAAGGAAACAGCGTTTGCTCTCGTTCTACGCTTGGTGAGCGAGTTTGTGCTTCTTCCTCTGCTGGCGCGTTGAAGGAACGACTTGACCTATTGTGTCCGAAAACTCGGAGTGAGTAAACCTGTTGTTTTAATCATGTTTATCGTAAAGGAGATGCTTGGTAGTAAGATTCGCATTTACCATAGTAAATGTGTTGTAGGATTGTTCCGGTTTTAATGATCGAGGTGAGAGCAGAGTGCACTTGTCATTTTGCGCTTTGTTACGACCACTGGACGTAAGTAATGATTAGTTTTTAAAGACTTATACACTTTAAGTATCCTTTAAAGGAGCATTAATACATTAGCAACGTGAGTATTTTCTGGATTGTCAAATGTAGAATGTGGTGTGTAATAAAATTTAAATGGTTTTAATTACAGGACATCAAAACCTTCTTTGGCAAGTGGCCATCGTTTTTTTTCCCCACCAAACTTGGGATTTGGTTGTTTTGTTTTGTTTTATTTGTGGCATTCATTTTGCAGGATCTGCCTGTTTTATTTGAATGGTAGAGTGCTGTATTGGGAGGCCTTGTTTAATTTGTGTGTTTTACGTATAATGGTTTGATTGGGTTTGATTTTTATTTTCTTTATATTTTTTGATTGGGTTTGACTTTTGGGTTTGTTTTTTTCTTCCTCCCATGTGGTATATTTCCCATTTTAGTATTCTAGGTTGATTTGGGTGTTATTTTGAGTGCCATTCTTATGTTTTCTTTTGGGTTAAAGTATGATTTCTCTGTTTAATTAATGTGAATATCAGTCTAATGATTGGTTTCTCTTATTGAATGTTGTTAGATTTCGATTTGTTTGGAGTGTTATTTCTTTTGGAAATTAATTTGGTTTACTTTAAATCCATTCAGAGTGGTGTTTAATTGTTGTAATTAGTTTATTTTTTTTATTGGTTTCTTTGGTGTCATGGATGGTTTTACCAAGACCTTCTACTCTTAAGAGAAGATAAAATTTTGCTCATTCTGGAAAATAAAGCAACCCTTTTTGTACTCTGGCTTCTAGTTCATTTATTTGAACCACCTGTGTGATTCAAAGAAAAAACAAAAAAGAGATTAGATCATTGTTAGGGTCCCACGTCCTAGAATTTGTGGGTGGCGTAGTCAATTTCGTCGACTATTTTATAACAACCAGCAAGCCTAGGTCACATCAAGATGTGTGTTAGAACCTATTCCATCTAAGCTCCTAAAAGAGGTGCTTCCAGAAGTCATAGATCCTCTTCTGACTATTATTAATTCCTCATTGTCATTAGGATATGCCCCCAAAACCTTCAACCTGTCTGTTATTAAGCTTCTAATAAAAAAACACAACTTGACCCTAGAGAACTATTTATTATAGACCGATCTCAAATCTCCCTTTTCTGTCCAAGATACCAGAAAAGGTAGTATCCTCAAAATTATATTCCTTCTTAGAGGAAAATGGTATCTGTGAGGATTTCCAGTCAGGTTTTAGACTGTATCATAGTACTGAGACTGCTCTCCTTAGGGTTAGGATCTTTGTGCTGCGTTTGACACAATTGACCACAACATTCTTTTGCATGAACTAGAACACTTTGTTGGAAACGCATTAATGGAAGTGCATTAGCATGGTTTAAATCATACTTATATGACCGCCATCAGTTCGTAGCAGTGAATGAAGAAGTATCATATTTATCACAAGCAGTATGGAGTACCTCAAGGCTCAGTACTAGGGCCGTTACTCTTCACGCTTAACATGTTACCCTTGGGAGATATCATCAGGAAACACACACTCTTAAGCAGCACACACTGCACTCAAACGACGAATGCAATGCTGGTCTAATCCCTCTCTCATTTCTTCGCAGAAAGCAGCGAGTGACCGACAGCCCACCCACTTCGGTGCACGTCAGGACACCCACTTTCACCTTGACTGGCACCGAAGAGCACGGAGAGCACACGGGAAGCACTAGCCACCAAAAAGCGGATCAGCACACTTCACCAGGCACCCTACATTGTTCAATAAATCCACCCTCTGGGGCATTTAATTCACGCACCTCTTGTCGAGTTATTCTTCACCCCGTGACAATATAAAAAAACTGGATGACAAGTCTTTTCTTACTGCTAAATTCTGAAAAAAACAGGTGTTAATTATAGGACCTAAAAACTATGTCTAAGACTTGATGGCTGCTCTGTCAATTCTTCATCATCAGTTAGGAACCTAGGTGTGCTACTTGATCGCAATCTTTCCTTAGAAAGCCACGTTTCTAGCATTTGTAAAACTGCATTTTTCCATCTCAAAAATATATCTAAATTACGGCCTTTGCTCTCAATGTCAAATGCAGAAATGTTAATCCATGCATTTATGACTTCAAGGTTAGACTATTGTAATGCTTTATTGGGTGGTTGTTCTGCACGCTTAGTAAACAAACTACAGCTAGTCCAAAATGCAGCAGCAAGAGTTCTTACTAGAACCAGGAAGTATGACCATATTAGCCCGGTCCTGTCCACACTGCACTGGCTCCCTATCAAACATCGTATAGATTTTAAAATATTGCTTATTACTTATAAAGCCCTGAATGGTTTAGCACCTCAGTATTTGAACGAGCTCTTGTTACATTATAATCCTCCACATCCCGTGCATTCTCAAAACTCTGTCATACCTAGAATAATATAAAATGATAAATGATAATACCTAGAATATCAAAATCAACTGCGGATATAATAATAGTTAATTTAAATGGAACTGTAACCATAACCGGAAAATTTCTAACAATACCCAACCCTACTAGTGAAGATCCGTATACTGTAATATATATGTTGAATTTTGATATTGCTAACCTTTAAATTAAGTTGACTAAGTAATAAACAGTATTGAGCATTGAGTAGTTGAGTATTGAGCATTTTGAGTATTGTGCATTCCTTACCAAAAATTTTAACTTATGAGCAAAAATGATGACGTATCCACTTAAAAAAACTCATTAATCAACCAAGTGATGGCGCTGGCATTTCCATGTCCTGAAGCATCTCCGGACAAACTATTGGATATAGAGCACATTTATCTAGGTTTAAACATATGCTTGAACTGTTTTATATCTATAGATTTAAATTTAGGCAAGTCATGATGATTTGAGAAGCTAAATTGATCAAACATAGGCTCACTGTCTACCGCTGGCCGCTTTGTCGTTACTTAAAAAAAAAAAAAGATAAAAGAAAAAAAAAGAAAACTACCAAAAAAAAGTTAAAACATATTTAACGAACAAAAAAATGCTCCAAATGTTTTTCTAAATTAAACGAAATATAATCAATTTGTTATTACATACAAAACTAAACTCTTTTAATAGCTGAAACAGTAGTAGGCTATAAGCTGTTGGACACGGGCTAGGGTCAGTGCAGGGCTCTATGGCAGAGAATAGCAGTTGCCATACGGTAACCTAGTCAGACTGACGCGCCACGCACAGCCTGGAGGAGACAGATCTCCACTTTAAGGGTAGACAAATGCTTTTTGAACAGTAGGCCTACAACATTTAAAGACCGGAGAAGTAGGTTTTTTGCCATCTATCCAATATACTTTTGTACGTTTTAAATATCCTGTGCATAAGCACTTAATCGTTTATAACAGATATTTTTATGAGATTTTGACCAGGTGAATTAAACAATGAAAAACTAAGCACCCATATAGAAACAATAAACGTTATATAACCTGAAAAGTGGATTAAAGCGTATAATGCGATGTACTTGCCTCAGATGTCGACAAAACACAGATTTCCTCCACCTCTGGCAAAAACTCCATTTAAGCTTGTTTTTCATATAGCCTAATGGCAACACAGTTCTTTAATAACACAGTTTATTTTTCAAACGTGTGGATCCCTGCCATCAGATATAAGGGGCTATATATGCTTTTGGCTTTTCACACCAACACGAAGGAGACGCAGGAGGAAGCGCGGCAGACACGCTGGGATCTCATCCAGATGGAAATCTCACCTATGGGATAGTTGCGAATCCAGCATGCTGCTTCCAGCCTGAAGCCGTGTCTGGTCCTAGCTGGTTTATCCCTCCTGCTGGCTTCTCCTGGCCACCTCCAGTGACATAAATCCACCGAAATTGGCTCTGATAAACGCTCGTTCACTGGCAAACGAGACCATCCTGCTGAACGGTTTAAAATTATTATTTAGCATCTTTCTTTGGATAGTAATTCAAATGGTTTCCTCTGATTTAAAATAGAGCACAGACACATTTTTTGATTACATTGAGATATTTCTTTAAGTTGTACGATTTTTTTTTTTATTTGATTTAGGATATGTTATAAAATTTCAAGTTTTTAATTTAACATTTAAATTTCACAAAGAAATATGCAGCATTTTTTCTGGGATTTTGTCAAAATTGAGAAATGTAGAAATTTTGCAAGCCCCAGGGTTTTGTTTCCCAAAAGCATCGTTAATAATGATGATGAAAGTTAAAGTGAAGACATTCGCCAAGTATGGTTACCCATACTCGGAATAGGTGCTCTGCATTTAACCATCCAAGTGCACACACACAGCAGTGAGAAGTGAACACACACCTGGAACAGTGAACACACACACGCACACACGCACACACACACACACACACCTCTGGAGCAGTGGGCAGGTATAGATCCAGCACCCGGGGAGCAACTGGGGGTTCAGTGCCTTGCTCAAACTGTATACATTATTTAAATAAGCATGTGTATATTGTCTAATGTCCAGGTGGCATAAGCAAAAGCAGGCTGTGTAGTTGACATGGAGATAATATTTGGCAAAAGAAAAGAAACCTGTTCTTGATGCTAAATATTATAATATTTGTATAAGATATTTGTAATATTTAATAAGACCATTATTTATATATATATATATATATATATATATATATATATATATATATATATATATATATATATATATATATATATATATATATATATACATTTTTCTGAAAAAATGTTAACAGTTATTCACAACATGGAGAAACAATATTTGATCAGTAATAAATAAGGTTTAATAGATATCTACACACACAACACCCACAAGGTACAAAATCTCTCAATATAACATCATAGAAAAATAATATACATTAAAATAAAATCAGTTATAATAAATATTTAAGTCATATATTAAATAAATAATAAATATTTTAAATAATTACCATAAAAATATCCATGTAAAACAACAGTTATTGCAAAGTTCAACTTAAACTTAAAGCAAAGGATAACCCATCCAATGTTTTACACAACCAGTGAGCATTAGAGAAATACATTTCCACACAGAAAATTCAGCTAGTTTGATGCAGCAATGTGGCGCAGACTGCGGAAGACGTCCTGAGTAAATCTGCGCAGCTGCTGAAGAGAGAGATGGATGGCCACTTGGACTTGATAATCACCGCTGAGCCGTGGAGAGAGCGCTGTGAACACTGCCTTCTGGGATACTGTGCTGGGAATCTGGGCCAGCTGCTGCATCTGAGCGAGAACAGAGGACACTCAAAACCAACTCTTCTGTTGTAGGTAAGTTCACTCTTGTAAGCGATGCTAAAGTGTCTGAAGGGAATACCTGGTGGACCTGAGCAGACAGCTCTGTGATATCAGCCAGCAGGAGGCTGAGTTCTTCTGTGGAGCTCGAGAGCTGTCTGATGTCCTGCAGAAGTTCACCGTGTAGTTCTAGACCGGCCACAATACGGCTTAAACTCTCTTCCTGCACAAAACACAAACAGACACAAATATTTCAAGCCTGTGTGTAGGGCTGACGCCAGTTTAAGTTAAAGATTTGATTTTGGTGATGCATAAACTAGACAGTTGTGCTGAATGTATAATAATTAATGGAATTTACTTTCAATAGCTTCATCTGTATCTTCATTTTACAAAGACAGGCTGTATTTAACATGAGAGTATTTACCATGCTGAGGTCCTCTGACTTGAGCACCGGCGGTGCGGGGATGCCAAGATCTCTTGAGAAATACTCCAAGTGTTCTGCTTCGCTGGAGAGGGCCAAACCCTGCAAACAACACCGTTTCCATTATGACACTGTACTAGCAGAAACTACACCATCACCTAACCCACTGTGCCATCCAAACTAGAGCAAAAGAGACCCACAAGAGCAGGATGATAAGAATTGGTAGGTTAATTCTTCACTAATGCATCATCTGTGCTATTATAGTGTACACCTGAGCTGTTGTAAGTCACCCAGCACGCATGCTCACCGCGGTGTTGACGCACGCCTGGTGCGCAGCGGGAATGTCTCTCAGGATCTTCTTGACTAAACTCGTGGCGCGCTCCACAGCAAGCGTCAAGTCCTGCTTCTGGAGCGGCGCGGCGTCCACCAGCGTCAAACAACAGAGCAACACTGCAAGAACTGAGCGGAAATAACGTGTTATTGATTAATAAATAGCAAACGAACGCTGCACACACACAAGCTACTAACATTCACATGCGTTAATTCGATCTCAAAGAGTTTTCAAATTAGGCTACTATTTATAACGTTTCCTAAATGATCAAATCTGTACTTACTGAGGCAAAACTTCATTGTGGCTGTTAAGTGTATGGAATATTTAACTGCTTTGGTTTACTGCATTCTATTCGCCTATTTAAACCCATTGAGATTGTTCAACTAAGGAAACTTTCATGAGCTGTCGTTACGCCTGAATTATAGTCGTAATAGCATTGCGAAAAGCAGGGGCGTAGGCATCCATTCAGAAGTGAGGGGAACAGAAATTATATATATGTATGCATGCATGAATGTATGTATGTATGTATGTATATATATATATATATATATAACTGATGTATATTTATGTAACACTTCTGTAATCTATATAGCCTACCAATCAACAGTTTTTGAACTGTAAGATATTTTGTTTTTAAAGAAGTCTCTTCTACTCGCCAAGCCTGCATTTATTTGATCCAAAGTACAGCAAAAACAGTAATATTGTGAAATATTTTTATATTTAAAATAACTTTTTTTCCCTATTTGAATATATTTTCAAATGCAATTTATTTGTGTGATCAAAGCTGTATTTTCAGCATTTTTACTCCAGTCTTCAGTGTCACATTCTTCAGAAATCATTCTAATATGCTGATTGGCTGATTATCAATATTTAAAACGTGAGTTTTTTTCAGTATTCTTTGATGAATATAAGGATCATAACATAATCACAACATAATACACTATAACATTCAAAAGCTTAGAGTCAATATCATTTTTGTTTTTTGGAAAATAAATTAAAGAAATTATCACTTATATTTAGCAAGGACTCTTTTGTGGGTTTGAGTCTCAGGCCAGCAACACCACCGCTCCCCGGGCACCGCAGCATAAATGATGACCACTCCGGGCGTGGGTGGGTGGGTGGGTGTGTGTGTGTGTGTGTGTGTGTGTGTGTGTGCGTGCACTTTGGATGGCTTAAATGCAGAGCACGAATTCTGAGTATGGGTCACCAAACTTGGCTGTATGTCACTTCACTTCACTTTGAATTGATCAAAAGTGATAATAAAGTAATAGTTTTTCAAAAGATTTCTATTTCAAAATAAATGCTGTTCTTCTTCATTTCAATTTATTATAAGTTTCTATTGATCAAAGACAGCTGAAAAAAAAAATCTACTCCGCTGGTTTCAACATTATCATAATGTGTTTGTTTTTTTGTTTTGTTTTTTTGAGAAGCAAATCAGAATATTATAATTATTTCTGAAGGATCGTGTGACTGAAGTAATGATACAAAAAATCCAGGTTTGAAATCTCAATAAATTACATTTTGAAATATATCAAAATAGAAAACAGTTAATTTAAATAGGTTAGTAAAAATATTTCAAAATTTTTCTGTTTTGCTTTACTTTGGAACAAATAAATGCAGGCTTGGTGAACAGAAGAGACTTATTAAAAAAAATATATATATATTAACAAGCTTACTGTTCAAAAACTGTTGACTGGTAGTGGATATGATAGCAAACTTTAATTTTTCTCAAATTTCTAGCTTTAAATTGTCTTAGAAATCTATAACTGCTGGACAATAACACATAATAATGATTTGTTTATATACTACAAACACATTTTTTATCACATAATAAAGCAGAATAGTTTCTATTCTGTAATAATGCTATGTCAATTGGTACTGCATTGGTCATACTTTATTTATCACCTGCTGGAGATTACTTAAAAAAACATATATTGTTGCAATCGTGTGTTTAATGTCGTCGTGTTTGCAAAAGTTTCTGGGCTTTTTTTCTGTGTAAAAACTGTTTTCATACAGCGTTAGCTGGTTGCTTTTGCCCATATTAGGAATTTCTTGAAATGACTTTCTCCGTGAGAGCGCCCTCCGGCTTCGAGTATGAATGAAACACACACTACAGGAGTGTTTGCGCTCTGTGATATTCATCTCGCTGTATTCTGGGTCCGAATTCAATATCAAATCATACGCAGACTATCCCGTCTCTTTGAGTTTAAATCTATATTTATTCACACCAACTCTTGAAAACATCTATAAGAACAAACTTGATCGAAAAAGTGCGGGGCACGAGTTTCCATGATATTAAAAGTGTGTGTGTGTGTGTGTGTGTGTGTGTGTGTGTGTGTGACACGTCCCTGGCGAAAAGCCAACAAGGAAAGGGGATAAGAAAAAGGCACTCCTATGTCTCCGGTTCTTTTAGGTTGCAGTGAAAACGACATTTCAATATCACACAGGTCCGGATCTGACGGAACTGAAGGCGTAATCTCCTGGGAATTCTTCTGTTTCGTCACTGCAGGAACAGCGAGAGAAAAATCCCAGACCGCATCATAAGCGCTGCGTCACTGTGTTTGACTGACTGCGCATTTCCTGTCCACCTTTCACACACACACACACACACACACACAACGTTACGCACACATTCTCGGTCGTGATAATAGTTTTCAGAAAAGTACAATGTCTTGACATGAATGAAAAAGACTCGCTTCCTTCACAGGGGAGGATCTAGAAAAATATTGATGGGATGATAAGAAAGTAGCAGTTATCACAGTTTGATGATAAATAGTATATGTGCACACTACAAAAGAGCACAGGCTGCCATTTACAAACTTAATCTCATGCAAACAATGTCTTGCGCTTGAAACAGTTAAGGCATAAGTGACCATACCCCATAAGCACCACACACTCACTAATGCATACAGTATGCATCAACATTATGAAATATTAAGTGTTATCAACATTTCAATTTATTACAAGAAACACAAGACTTTAACATCCAATGACATTTACAGCTGGGGAGACTCAACTGATTATATTGTTTTAGTATATTTTACTGTGCAATATCTTACATAATTTATTTGTGTTAGACTGAACTTTTACTTTGGTGGGTTGTAGACATTTGTCAAGTCAAGAGTCAAGGGGCATTTATTTGTCATTTGCATAGTTAACACTGGGGAAAACGGCATTGAAACGCTTGTGACGAGGCTCAGACACACAGTGACAATAACAAGACACAAGACATAGACGTACATGGAGAGCACTGAGATTGAGTGACTACAGTGCCCTTAGACAGAAAGACACGGACAGAGCAGTATATACAAATAAGTGGAAGTAGCAGGTACAATAAAGGTAATCAGTGTTTAGAGTTATAGTGTACATAAGAAGTCCTGAGGTAATATTGTGATTACGGCAGTAGAACGATGTCTAAAATGTCTTTGTAGTGTGACGTAGAGCTATGTAGGAAAGTTAAAGTGGCAGTGCAGATGCAATAAATAAACTTAAGAGCAGCACACATTCAGATGTATTCCTGAGTAGAGCAATGTCCAAAAGTCATTATAGAGTGTCCCAAGTACAATGCAAGTACAATGAAGTAAACATAAGAGCAGCATGTATTCCGGTTTTTAGATGATTGTTAAGTAGTCTGATGGCTTGAAGATAGAAGCTGTTCTTCAGTCCGGTTGTCCGTGATCGGTTCAGTGTGTGTGTGTGTGTGTGTGTGTGTAGCAGATGTTATGTGGAAATGTTTTAATCTGTGTTTCATTGCAGTTTCCCTGGTAGGTCTCTTGTAGTTAACGGGTTAATTGGATCCACCTGAAGGGAGTCACTTTAAATCTAGGACACATGCTCTCGTTCTCTCTGCTTCTTCTGTCCCCCTTTTTTCCTTTTGCTATTAAATACACATATTTTGATTGGCATACTTTTGCATAATTTCAGCCTCGGGATCTGATTCTGGATCATAAATATACGCTGAATCTGACTGTAAGCCACGGTTTGTTTCGGATGATGGTTTTTTCCTCACGGTAATGTCACAGCTTTCAAACGCTCTCAACACAAAAGCTTACTCGCGCTCGTGATTCTTTAGCTCCGCCCACACAATATAACATAATCCAGTGAATTGCAATTTAAGCGTGTCCCTTATAGAAAGAAAACGCTTTACTAATGGAATAAGACAGTGGCATAAAAAGGGATACAGTTTATTAATAAATTGTACAGAAAAGCAGGTAAGTCCAGAAGAACAGAAGCATTTTCCCCATTTCCCCCCATAAAGAAAACACGGCATAATGAAGACATCATTAGACAAAGAAAAACATAAAATATGCTAAAGAATTTATTTAAAAAAATACTGTGTGCATGATGAGCCAAACTGCATGATACACATTTTGTTCCCCATAGAAAATGTGCTTAATGTGGCTTAATATAAGAACATTTTATCGTATTAAAAATATAGGCTACTACAGGCAATCAATGCAGTAATCCATTAAAGCCAGTGTTTTTTAAACCCCCCACTTAGACCGCAGTCACAACTTGTCCATTAAGGGACAATATTTGTCCCCTTAAATTGATTTATAGGTGCATTTTAACTGTTGTAGAGGCAAAGTTTTTCTAGCCTTATTAATTGTATGTCATGTTTTGTCATTTTTTACATGCCATTAAGTGAATTATTAATATAATAAAGCAATACATTATGGCAAAACTAAGTGATACTTGTAGATTCAAAACTAAAATCCCCAGTCCACTTACTGGTGATTTTAGTTTTGAATCTACAAGGATCACTTAGTTTTATATTAATAATAAAATCGCCAGTAGGTGGCAGAAAATCACTGTTGAAAGCATTCATTCATTCAGCAACAAAGCCAATGGTTGTAGTTATGATTGGGTTCTTAGGCTTCTTTTAAATTGTAAAATGTACACTTGATATCGCCTACTGTTAGGCCTATATAAAATCAATGTCACATTTGCAGTCTTTCGATTTTCTTTCGAAGGGAAAATTCTTGTAGGTTCCAGAGCAAAATGAGAATGAAACCGTGTTCCCATTATACAATTTTGAATAGTCTTTTATATTATTGAATCTTCAAACTGAATTCAAATTCAAATGATGCTCTACTGTAAGTGACAGAGTATTTTATGTTTCAGCGATCTGATCGCGCTACAGCCTCATGCGCACATATTCATTGCAAGAGCAGTGTTCTTTTTTAAAATAAAGAATCACCAATAGAGCTAAAATGTTGGTCTGGGTACATTTTGATATAAAAACACACCTAATATAAAAAATGGAAAAATGCTTGTTTATTCAAACGGACAATGAGATTTTGTCTCGAGTTCAAATTTTTCGTTTGAGGCTTACAAATCGCTTTATGACTTCAATATTTCATTCGCACTTGTGAGCGGCGCTGAAATGCTCCTTTCATCTGATTGGTCAAATCGTTCTGCCTTCAGTACGGTCTTTCCATTCTTTCAGGCAGAATAAGTGTCAGTACTATAATGTCTGAAACCACCACTAACTGTTAATTAGCATAATATTTGAGTATTGAGCACATAACCCCCATCGCCCTTTGCAGGCCGGGGGGTACCCACGAGACTGCGCTCTTTTTTTATTTGCCCTAAACCCTGTTAATATTTGTCAGTAAGGTGCATTCACGGATTTTACCTTATCTCTTTTCTATCTCATTCTTTCCATGTGAACAGAGTTGGCTACACATGCTTACGATCATAAATTTAAACGTTATTTCTAATTTATTTAATAAATTTAACTCGGAAAATTAAATTTTCACACACACCTGCCTAGTTCCTTTTGACTTAAAAGACGAGATTGGTTATTGTCAAAGACATATCATGGAACCGTTCAGTCTATTATTGATTTTTATTTCCACTTCACATTTATCCAAGGAGAATGTATTTAATCAATGGGACAATATTCACACAATACTGTAACCTATATATATATATATATATATATATATATATATATATATATATATATATATATATAATTTAAAGGGGTCACTCATAAGTTGCAGCAGCACAAATTATGTGTCCAGCTACATGACTCTAATATTATGTTAATTAACAGTGCAGTGGCTGCATTTCAGCCTTGTAGAAGCAGTAGATAAGTAGGTTTTGATTACTATCAATCAATCAATCACCTTTATTTATATAGTGCTTTAAACAAAATACATTGCGCCAAAGCACTGAACAACATTCATTTGGAAAACAGTGTCTCAATAATGCAAAATGATAGTTAAAGGCAGTTCCTCATTGAATTCAGTGATGTCATCTCAGTTCAGTTTAAATAGTGTCTGTGCATTTATTTGCAATCAAGTCAACGATATCGCTGTAGATGAAGTGACCCCAACTAAGCAAGCCAGAGGCGACAGCGGCAAGGAACCGAAACTCCATCGGTGACAGAATGGAGAAAAAACCCTTGGGAGAAACCAGGCTCAGTTGGGGGGCCAGTTCTCCTCTGACCAGACGAAACCAGTAGTTCAATTCCAGGCTGCAGCAAAGTCAGATTGTGCAGAAGAATCATCTGTTTCCTGTGGTCTTGTCCTGGTGGTCCTCTGAGACAAGGTCTTTACAGGGGATCTGTATCTGGGGCTCTAGTTGTCCTGGTCTCCGCTGTCTTTCAGGGCTGTAGAGGTCCTTTCTAGGTGCTGATCCACCATCTGGTCTGGATACGTACTGGATCCGGGTGACTGCAGTGACCCTCTGATCTGGACACAGACTGGATCTGGTGGCCACGGTGACCTCGGAACAAGAGAGAAACAGACTAATATTAGCGTAGATGCCATTCTTCTAATGATGTAGAAAGTACAGTGTTATGGGAAGTGTTCCCGGTTCCGGTTTACCTAATTAATGCAGCCAAAAATCCTTTAACAGATTTGGATATTAAAAGCATATTAGTATGTTATGTGTATGCCAGGTTAAAGAGATGGGTCTTTAATCTAGATTTAAACTGCAAGAGTGTGTCTGCCTCCCGAACAATGTTAGGTAGGTTATTCCAGAGTTTAGGCGCCAAATAGGAAAAGGACCTGCCACCCGCAGTTGATTTTGATATTCTAGGTATTATCAAATTGCCTGAGTTTTGAGAACGTAGCGGACGTAGATGAGTATAATGTAAAAGGAGCTCATTCAAATACTGAGGTGCTAAACCATTCAGGGCTTTATAAATGTAACCGGAATGAGTATGTTGTGCGGTTAGGTAGGTAGATGACGTAATGGGTAGGTGGCGTATAAAGTCTCGCGGGCGTCAAGGAAACAGCGTTTGCTCTCGTTCTACGCTTGGTGAGCGAGTTTTTGTTTCTTCCTCTGCTGGCGCGTTGAAGGAACGGCTTGACCTATTGTGTCCGAAAACTCGGAGTGAGTAAACCTGTTGTTTTAATCATGTTTATCGTAAAGGAGATGCTTGGTAGTAAGATTCGCATTTACCATAGTAAATGTGTTGTAGGATTGTTCCGGTTTTAATGATCGAGGTGAGAGCAGAGTGCATTTGTCATTTTGCGCTTTGTTACGACCACTGGACGTAAGTAATGATTAAGCTAGTTTTTAAAGACTTATACACTTTAAGTATCCTTTAAAGGAGCATTAATACATTAGCAGCGTGAGTATTTTCTTGATTGTCAAATGTAGAATGTGGTGTGTAATAAAATTTAAATGGTTTTAATTACAGGACATCAAAACCTTCTTTGGCAAGTGGCCATCGTTTTTTTCCCCACCAAACTTGGGATTTGGTTGTTTTGTTTTTTTGATTTGTGGCATTCATTTAGCAGGATCTGCCTGTCTTATTTGAATGGTATAGTGCTGTATTGGGAGGCCTTGTTTGATTTGTGTGTTTTACGTATAATGGTTTGATTGGGTTTGATTTTTATTTTCTTTATATTTTTTTGATTGGGTTTGACTTTTGGGTTTGTTTTTTTTCTTCCTCCCATGTGGTATATTTCCCATTTTAGTATTCTAGGTTGATTTGGGTGTTATTTTGAGTGCCATTCTTATGTTTTCTTTTGGGTTAAAGTATGATTTCTCTGTTTAATTAATGTGAATATCAGTCTAATGATTGGTTTCTCTTATTGAATGTTGTTAGATTTCGATTTGTTTGGAGTGTTATTTTTTTTTGGAAATTAATTTGGTTTACTTTAAATCCATTCAGAGTGGTGTTTAATTGTTGTAATTAGTTTATTTTTTTTTGGTTTCTTTGGTGTCATGGATGGTTTTACCAAGTCCTTCTACTCTTAAGAGAAGATAAAATTTTGCTCATTCTGGAAAATAAAGCAACCCTTTTTGTACTCTGGCTTCTAGTTCATTTATTTGAACCACCTGTGTGATTCAAAGAAAAACAAAAAAGAGATTAGATCATTGTTAGGGTCCCACGTCCTAGAATTTGTGGGTGGCGTAGTCAATTTCGTCGACTATTTTATAACGACCAGCAAGCCTAGGTCACATAAGTAATAAGCAATATTTTAAAATCTATACGATGTTTGATAGGGAGCCAGTGCAGTGTGGACAGGACCGGGCTAATATGGTCATACTTCCTGGTTCTAGTAAGAACTCTTGCTGCTGCATTTTGGACTAGCTGTAGTTTGTTTACCAAGCGTGCAGAACAACCACCCAATAAAGCATTACAATAGTCTAACCTTGAAGTCATAAATGCATGGATTAACATTTCTGCATTTGACATTGAGAGCATAGGCCGTAATTTAGATATATTTTTGAGATGGAAAAATGCAGTTTTACAAATGCTAGAAACGTGGCTTTCTAAGGAAAGATTGCGATCAAGTAGCACACCTAGGTTCCTAACTGATGACGAAGAATTGACAGAGCAACCATCAAGTCTTAGATAGTGTTCTAGGTTATTACAAGTAGAGTTTTTAGGCCCTATGATTAACACCTCTGTTTTTCCTGAATTTAGCAGTAAGAAATTACTCGTCATCCAATTTTTAATATCGACTATGCATTCCATTAGTTTTTCAAATTGGTGTGTTTCACCGGGCTGCGAGGAAATATAGAGCTGCGTATCATCAGCATAACAGTGAAAGCTAACACAATGTTTCCTGATGATATCTCCCAAGGGTAACATATAAAGCGTGAAGAGTAGCGGCCCTAGAACTGACCCTTGAGGTATTCCATACTGCACTTGTGATCGATATGATACATCTTCATTCACTGCTACGAACTGATGGCGGTCATATAAGTACAATTTAAACCATGCTAATGCACTTCCACTGATGCCAACAAAGTGTTCAAGTCTATGCAAAAGAATGTTGTGGTCAATTGTGTCAAACGCAGCACTAAGATCCAATAAAACTAATAGAGAGATACACCCACGATCAGATGATAAGAGCAGATCATTTGTAACTCTAAGGAGAGCAGTTTCAGTACTATGATTCGGTCTAAATCCTGACTGGAAATCCTCACATATACCATTTTTCTCTAAGAAGGAATATAATTGTGAGGATACCACCTTTTCTAGTATCTTGGACAGAAAAGGGAGATTCGAGATTGGTCTATAATTAACTAGTTCTCTGTGGTCAAGTTGTGGCTTTTTTATGAGAGGCTTAATAACAGCCAGTTTGAAGGATTTGGGGACATATCCTAATGACAATGAGGAATTAATAATAGTCAGAAAAGGATCTATGACTTCTGGAAGCACCTCTTTTAAGAGCTTAGATGGTATAGGGTCTAACATACATGTTGTAAGTTTAGATGATTTAACAAGTTTATACAATTCTTCCTCTCCTATAGTAGAGAATGAGTGGAACTGTTCCTCAGGGGGTCTATAGTGCACTGTCTGATGTGATACTGTAGCTGACGGCTGAATGGTTGCAATTTTATCTCTAATAGTATCGATTTTAGAAGTAAAGTAGTTCATAAAGTCATTACTGCTGTGGTGTTGGGAAATGTCAACACTTGTTGAGGCTTTATTTTTCGTTAATTTAGCCACTGTATTGAATAAATACCTGGGGTTATGTTTGTTTTCTTCTAAAAGAGAAGAAAAGTAATCAGATCTAGCAGTTTTTAATGCTTTTCTATAGGATATGCTACTTTCCCGCCAAGCAATACGAAATACCTCTAGTTTTGTTTTCCTCCAGCTGCGCTCCATTTTTCGGGCTGCTCTCTTTAGGGTGCGAGTATGCTCATTATACCATGGTGTCAAACTGTTTTCCTTAACCTTTCTTTAGCGTAAAGGAGCAACTGTATTTAAAGTGCTAGAAAAGAGAGAGTCCATAGTTTCTGTTACATCATCAAGTTGTTCTGAGGTTTTGGATATGCTACGGAATTTGGATAAATCAGGAAGAGAACTTAAAAAGCAGTCTTTTGTGGTAGAAGTGATGGTTCTTCGATACTTGTAACAAGAAGTACAATTTACAATTTTGGCTATATGAAGTTTACACAGAACTAAATAATGATCTGAGATATCATCACTTGGCTGAATAATTTCAACACTATTAACATCAATTCCATGAGACAGTATTAAATCTAGAGTATGATTTCGACAATGAGTAGGTCCTGAAACATGTTGTCTAACACCAAAGCCCCTTTCACACTGCACGTCGGACCCGCAATATTCCCGTAACATTGCCTGGTCGCCTTCTGTGTGAAAGCAACCACGTCCCGGAATTGATTACCGAATCGAACCCGGGTCGGGGACATAGTAACATTGCGGTAATCGATCCGGAACGAGCGCTGTGTGAACAAAAGCCAGATCTAATTCGGTATCGAAGTGATGACGCGCGTTATCGCGCGACTCTTTTACCGACTGTTTTGAAGGAAGATCAACATTCGCGACGAAAACATATGTGCAAACTGTAATGAAGCAGAGATCAGTTAGTTCCTCACTTTCCGCGCTGACTCAGAGATCGTTTGCTTGCTTCAGTGAAAGTATAACGTGCCTAGCGCTGTCGACTCGTACATTACACGTCACGCGCTGATGTCACGTGTCGTTACGGGATCTTCAGGGGTTGTGTATGAAAGCACGCACATATACCGGGTCATCACTGGCAGTGTGAAAGTGCCAAATCTAGCGACCAGGGAACAATTACAGGAACACTTTACCCCTGTATTTGCCGGAATGGCAGTGTGAAAGGGGCTCAATAGAGTTCAGAATGTCTATAAATGCTGATCCCAATGCATCTTTTTCATTATCGACATGGATATTAAAATCACCAACTATTAAGACTTTATCTGCAGCCAGAACTAACTCGGATGTAAAATCACCAAACTCTTTAATAAAGTCTGTATGGTGCCCTGGTGGCCTGTATACAGTAGCCAGTACAAACATAACAGGGGATTTATCATTAACATTGGTTTCTCTGGATAATGTTATATGAAGCACCATTACTTCAAACGAGTTATACTTGAAGCCTGCCCTCTGAGAAATCCTGAAAACGTTGTTATAAATTGAAGCAACTCCTCCCCCTTTGCCTTTTAGACGCGGCTCGTGTTTATAACAGTAATCTTGGGGGGTGGACTCATTTAAAATAATGTAATCATCAGGTTTTAGCCAAGTTTCTGTCAAACAGAGCACATCTATATTATGATCAGTTATCATATTATTTACAAAAAGTGTTTTCGTAGAAATGGATCTGATATTCAATAAGCCAATCTTTATCATTTGTTTATCCATATTGCATCTGTTTTTTTATTTGTTGAACCTCAATTAAATTGTTAACCTTAACTTGGTTTGGACGTTTTTTGTATTTTCTAGTTTGGGGAACAGACACAGTCTCTATAGTGTGATATCTAGGTGAAAGAGTCTCTATGTGCTGAGAATTAACTGACCTCTGTGACGGGAGGCAGCTAGCAGACGGTCGGTTTAGCCAGTCTGTCTGCTTCCTGACCTGGGCCCCAGTTAGTCAAGTATAAACACTAAGACTATTTGCCATATTTCTAGACAGAAGACTAGATCTTAAATCTCTGGAAGGGTTGTAAGGATGCAGCAATTCAGATAGGTAATGCTGAGCAAGAGATTGTGCAAATATTTATAGACAAATAAGATAATTAAAAAATATATATCCTAGAGTTAACAGTGCGCCAATGAAGAGTGCACAGAAAGGGGGTGGCAAAGTCATATTGCTGCATTTTTTTTTTTTGAAATGTGGCTGCTGCGTTTTGGTCCAATTGTAAATGAGCTACTTGGGATTTTGAGATGCCATAATACAAAGAGTTGCAATAGCCCAATTGAGAAGTGATAAACGTCTCATCAAGACATGTAAATAGGGAATCGATAACTGAAGGATTGTTTCTTTTAATAGGCGGATAGATGTGTGTATCATCTGCAGAAAAATGGAAGGACACACCATGCCTTCTCAGAATTGAACCTAAGGGAAGCATGTAGAGAGAGAAAAGCAGAGGTGCTAAAATAGTTCCCTGAGGAAGTCCAAAATTGAGATGGGCAGCAGAAGAGGTGAAATTGACAATTTTGACTGAAAAGTATCGATCCGTTAACCTGTTAGCCAGCACCCCCCATTATGGGACTCACAGCTGAAAGAAAGTGCCCTACCTAACTTAAAAACGGTTAAAACAGTTCCTTACTTCAGTGTGTTACACACATAATTTTGGTGTCTTTGCAAGACCTTTGGTGTGTACTTTTTATCAACTAAAGTTGATAATGCCCAAAAATATTAAAAGTTATAGACACTGAAGTGCCTTGAATTTTTTTTTTTACCACACAATTTTTTTTTATTTGATATAAAAATACATGAAATCAGTACTGCAGCAATCTAGTAATGGGTTGGAAGTCCAATGTCTCACGAGTTTCTATTTCAAATCTGAAGGAGATTTTAACATTTTTTAACAAATGTACTGAAGGGTTCTACAAACCATTTCAGTAATTAAACATATCACTGCATAGTTTTTTTCAACGATAAAACGCTATAGACAGAAACTTAGTATCATGTAAGTGATTTATTTGAGCACTAGAAAAATACAATAAGAATAAATTAAGAAAAAAAAAATTGTATGCCAATTAAAGAACATCCTGAGATGGCTAGAAATGCACATTACACTGAAAATACGTGCTGATATGCCAATTACAGAAATGGTAATAAAAAAGATGTGCCATAAAGTCAATAAACCACTCTATATTCATATAGACGCATTCACATTGATAGATGTGTACTGCTTACACAAATCTAGCAAATACAGTCTATATAAGCTTTCAATTGGAAAAACAGCGATCTGTCATCAATGCTTGAGGCTTAGATCTTTATAGTGATATATAGTTTGTCAAGATTAAATTTGTCCTGTTGCATTTAATCTATTCATAATCACTGACACATGCGAACACAGTATCAGTAACAATTAGGATGACGTTTAACGCTTAAAAAGGCTTAAAGCCAGAATGAAAGAATTCTGAGATCTGGATTAGTACAATTAGAAACATTTTTAGTTGACACAACACAGTCTTTTCCAGTGCCTTCTTTGTGCCACGGTTGAGAGCCCCCCCAAGTCAGATTCCCAGTGAAATGCTCGCAGAATGCAAATGCAATGAGTTTGCTTCCTTATTTTCTGAGAAGATCATCAATATCAGGAAGATGATTAGCACATCCCCAAGTAATGCAGATATCAGACAGATTCGGCCGCAATATCAAAAAGATACTGTCTATTTTTTAAGCAACAAAAACCTAACAGATACGTGCTATGGAATCATTTTTCAATATCTTAGAATAATCAATATGATTGAGAAGATTTGAGTCTTAATTTTTATTATGTTGACCAGTTTAGTTTTATTATGTTTTGAATAAAATAAGTAGTAGTCATTCAGATCAACCTTTTCGTTGTGTGCCAACTGCCAAGAAAAACTCAAGAGGAGAAGAAAATATTACTGGCTAATTGTCAAAGAGGTTTTAGGAAGGAAAGAAGCACAATAGATTCTGTGGTGAGATTGGAGACTGAAATAAGAAAGGCACAAACAAATAAAGAGTCTTTAATTGCAGTATTTTTTATATAGAAAAAGCCTACAATATGATGTTATTAATCAAATTAAGTAAGATTCAAGATTCAAGATTCAAGATTCCAGCAACCATATCACCCTGGAACCCAAGAGCGGTTGCCCACTGAAGCTAAGCAGGGCTGAGTCTGGTCAGTACCTGGATGGGAGACCTCCTGAGAAAACTAGGTTGCTGCTGGAAGAGGTGCTAGTGAGGCCAGCAGGGGGCGCTCACCCTGTGGTCTGTGTGGGTCCTAGCGCCCCAGTGTAGTGATGGGGACACTATACTGTCAACAAGCACCGTCCTTCGGATGAGACGTTAAACCGAGGTCCTGACTTTCTGTGGTCCTTAAAAATCCCAGGTGTGACCTCGGCATCCTGGCTAAATTCGCCCATTGGCCTCTGACCATCATGGCCTCCTAACAGTCCCCATATCTGCTGATTGGCTTCATCACTCCGTCTCCTCTCCATCAGTAAGCTGGTGTGTGGAAATATTAATTATAAGATTCATATTCATCACATACAAAATTATATAGAGCATAAATAACCAGCAGTGAAATGTGAGTCAGGTCCGCTCCATGGACAGTGCAATTATTAAAGAATACAACACAGATGAAAATATACATAAACATATCTATGAAGAATGAAATAAAAGTAAACAATAAAAATATAAGAATAAAATATAAAAAAGATGTATACCGCGGCAGAGTAACCCAGTACCTTTGTGATTCTTCATAGACATAAACAGAGAGAAGTAGTTCCGGCTACGATGTTCTTCCGCAAGACGCAAGCAGTTCTGTTTATTAACGGCTAGAGCGTCAAAAGTTCCCTACCGCAGCTTTTAATATTAAGATACACAGGGATGTACAATGTGCATATGTGCATTAAACTGTAGTCTTAAATATTAAGATACACAGGAATGTACAAGAGGCAAATGTGCAAACAGGTTTGCGCTGTCAGTGTGTGGTAGAGAATGATGAATATCTTACTGATAAAGTTAATATTAAGTGGAGGCATGAGGATGTTAAGAAGCTGGTTTAGAGTTTAAGAGCCTGATGGCCTGGGGGAAGAAAATCCTCCTGAGTCTCTCAGTTTTTGCCATCAGGCTACGGAAGTGCTTACCAGATGGCAGCAAAGTGAAAATATGGTTACTGGGTTGGGTGGAGTCTTTGATGATTCTAGCAGCTCTACTTCTGCAGTGTTTGAGGTAGATGTCCTGCAGAGAGGGAGAGCAGACCCTGAGATGTGCTCAGCTAAGCGCACAACTCTCTGCAGGGCTTTGCAGTCTTGACTGGAGCTGTTCCCATACCACACTGAGATACACTGAGTCAATACACTTTCTATAGCCCCAGAATAGAAAGTTTTCAGGATTGCTGGTGAGACCCTGAATTTCCTCAGCTGTCGCGGATGGTACAGTCTTTGCCTGGCTTTATTAACCTGTGTTTGGATGTGAGTAGTCCAAGTCAGGTCCTCCGAGATGTTTACACCAAGGTACTTGAAGCTGCTCACCCTCTCCACAGGTGTCCCGCTGATCATAAGAGGAGTATAGGGCTGCTGCTGTCTCTTCCTGAAGTCCACAATCAGTTCTTTAGTTTTGCTCACATTCAGAGAGAGACAGTTGTCCTGGCACCATGATGTCAATTTCTCTATCTCATCCAAGTATGCAGTCTCATTATTGTTGTGAATGAGGCCCAGAACCACAGTATCATCAGCAAATTTGATTATAGATGTGGAGCTGTGCGAAGACACGCAGTCATGTGTGTAGAGAGAGTAGAGCAGGGGACGTAACTCGGAAGTAGGAGGCGTAACTTGAAGTTGATCAAAACACACAGAACGACGCGAGATGTCAAAATTAGATTTTGTCGGGATGCGTTCGAAACCGCATACCCTTTAATTAGGCACTTAATTTCAATAAGTACTAACTTAACGAGCGCTAAAAGAGTACATACTCTACAGCCTAAATGCTTATGTATGAAGTATGCATGCAATTTGGATATCATAATCCGCTACGCAAATAAAAAAACAGATGCAATATGGATAAACAAATGATAAAGCTTGGCTTATTGAATATCAGGGGCCGTTCTTTGTACGTCGCTTATTACATCCGAGATCAAATGACACATCCAAGATGATATCATCGTGCTAACCATGATCCGGCTAATTGGGTTCTTCGAACACACCTGTTGTGTATGATTAGTATCGCTGGATTGAGTTATCTGAGATAATTGCGCGTTCATGTGTTGGCTTAAAAGGGGATATGTATCGATACTGGAAACCATGATCAGCAGTGCAGCGATTGGCTGGTGGCAAGAAGGCAATGTAATGACGTCATATCATTTAAAACGACACCTGACGAAAAACTTGACAAATTTCTGGACTTTTATAAGGAAACAGCCAAGCAAACAAAACTACATAAATGTGATAATAGGTACATGAAACAGATAATAGATACATGTTTTTATTTTATTATAATTTTTTTTTATGATTCCCAATTATTTTGATTCGCAATTTATAATAGTTGTGCAGTCTTTACATTTTTATTTCGATGTAGAAATTATCTATTCATTTTATATTTGGACAGATTTGTTACATGACAGCATTAATGAAAGTTTCTTAAGGGTCAATATCATGTTATCTTCATCTCCTGCGCTCCATCAAGCCACTTTTATAATAGCAGTCATCACTCAAAATAATGCACGACTCTATTATCTGTATAGCATGTGTGTAAGACTCTAATACAATTATGAAGTAATAATTTTATGACAAATAAATATTTCAGTGAGTAAAACTGGCTGTGTCTATAGTACGCTGTTATGGACTACACAGCATTTTTATATTATTTTTAAATAATTGTTTGATTATTATAATGACTATTATTTTAAATTATTGTCCCTGGATCAGTACGATACTCTTGTAATAAAGTAGCGGTGGTAGCAGACATTTTTTTGTATCAGTTCTGGTTGAAAAGAAGCGATCTAATCCTGTTTACATGAAATAAGCTGCTCCCGAGCAGGTTTAAGCTTACGGACCTGTTGCTATGACAGCAGCTCCGGGATGAGCTTCGAAAGAACCAAACGATCCAAGATCACGCCAAATTGTCAACAATCAAATCCAGCTAACTGAGTTAGCGACGTGCGAAGAACGGGCCCCTGATCCCTTTCTATGAAAACACTTTTTGTAAATAATATGATCACTGATCGTAATATAGATGTGCTCTGTTTGACATAAACCTGGCTAAAACCTGATGATTACATTATTTAAAATGAGTCCACCCTAGGGCTGGGATAAACGATTATTTTTTAAACGATTAATCTAACTATTATTTTTTCAGACTGATTCAATTTCGATTATCTCCCCATTAGTTGACTACTAACAATTTATACATGTTGATTTACATATCTGAATGGAAAAAACAAGAGTTCCTTAACATTGCAATATATGTTTATTGCTCTTAAAAGTACAAAAGCTTACTGAAACAAGCTTACTGAACACACAGGGCCTTGCTTACTGAAAAAAAGTTCTTCTTTCAGATGAAAATAACAACAACTTGATGTCTAGCATTCAATAAAAAAAGGTCACCCAAAATACCTGTTTAGACCAATTGAAAGAATACAGTAACCAATGTTAACTTGAGGGCTTTAAGCTAATACAGAGAGTGCTTTTCCAAAAAAAAAAAAAAAAAAAAAAATTAACAGTGGGAGCCTGTCATGAAAAAAAAAAAAATCTCCAAATGCTCAACGTGAAACTTTGGTGTTTCGTCCTTTTTCTATCGCGTCTAATAATTTTGGTTAATATGCACGAGGGAGAGAGAGAGAGAGAGAGAGAGAGAGAGCGAGCAAGACAGCGCTCGTGTTGTTTGAAGACTGTGAGTGTGTAGCTCTCTTGTACGCTCCCTGTCAGGCATCACTCACCGATCAAATAAGGCTTTGACAGCCGCCAAAAAAAAAAGATCAATGCAGTAAACCCCCTGGATTGGTTATATAACGTTGGACAGAATGTTGATCCGGCCATCGCGTATATTCAGCGCACATAAGGTAAACGTTTTGCAAACGTTTTTTAGAGAAATAAAAACAGGTCGACGAATTGATGCGCATATTATACGTCGACGTCATCGATGACCTCAACGCGTTGTCCCAGCCCTAGTCCACCCCCCAAGATTACTTTTATAAACATGAGCCGCAAAAAGGCAAAGGGGGAGGTGTTGCTTCAATTTATAACCACGTTTTCAGGATTTCTCAGAGGGCAGGCTTGAAGTATAACTCGTTTGAAGTAATGGTGCTTCATATAACATTTGTCACACCCAGGGGCGGGCTATGCTTTGACTAAGCCACACCCCTTCTCAACTTCCACCTCGAGGAGGTCCCCAAAGCCAACCCAATGGCCAAACAACACGAGAACAAGTAAGTGATAAAACAATCTTTATTTAAATATTTAAAAATAGCTTGGGGAATAGGGAAAGGGCAATTAAAACTAAACTCTGACTCGGCCCTCCAGATGGGCTATGGCCGGGAAGAGGTCAGGGAGCAAGGGGGCCACGGGGATCCGGGGCGTGGGACTCGGGGCCCGGCCAGAGTCTTAGGTATCCGTAGCGCCCTCCTTCTTCCTCCTCTTCGCTGAATACAACTCACGGTAAGTACTGGTTCACACAGTTCATTCTCGGGGTGCTCACTCGCTTTCTCTTTCTCCACAGGCAGCGGCGTAAGTACAGGTTTCCTCGGTCTCTCCTCGTGTTACCCACTCTCTCTCCTTTTCTCTCCACAGGTATCAACTTGGACACAAAACACAGTTACTCTGCTTTGGATGGCTTTCACCTCTGGGCTGGACACAACGTACTGTAAGTACAGGGTTCGCTCTATTCCTCCTCGTGTTATTCACCCTCTCTCCTTTTCTCTCCACAGGTATCAACTTGGGCACAATAGCACAGTTAGTTTGCTTTGAATGGCTCTCACCTCTGGGCTGAACACAGCGTACTGTAAGTACAGGTTTCCTCGGTTTCTCCTTGTGTTACTCACTCTCTCTTTCCTTCACTCTCCACAGGTATCAACTTGGGCACAATAGCACAGTTAGTTTGCTTTGAATGGCTCTCACCTCTGGGCTGAACACAGCGTACTGTAAGTACAGGTTTCCTCTGTTTCTCCTTGTGTTACTCACTCTCTCTTTCCTTTCCTCTCCACAGGTATCAACTTGGACACAAAGCACAGTTACTCTGCTTTGGATGGCTCTCACCTCTGGGCTGGACACAGCGTACTGTACGTACAGGTTTCCTCTGTTTCTCCTTGCGTTACTCACTCTCTCTTTCCTTTTCTCTCCACAGGTATCAGATTGGACACAAAGCACAGTTAGTTTGCTTTGAATAGCTCTCACC
Organism: Carassius auratus; assembly: GCF_003368295.1. Taxonomy (NCBI): domain Eukaryota; kingdom Metazoa; phylum Chordata; class Actinopteri; order Cypriniformes; family Cyprinidae; genus Carassius; species Carassius auratus. Next base: position 2,384,562 of record NC_039261.1, read on the forward strand.
TCTGGGCTGAACACAGCGTACCGTGCTATCTCCGGAGATCTGAAACACGCTCACAACATATACTGTACTGAACTAGGCTAGAACCAGCAGTCTCCTTGTCCTCCCGCGACGAAGTGCGTGAAGGCGGGGGTTTATCTGACAGGACACACGGCAATACACAGCAACCCACAGCAATATACAGCACCACGTCAAAATTATAGGTTTTCACAGCACGAAGACTCACCCACCACACTCAGTGTACGAAAAGGACACCCGTCTTCCTTCACTTCGCTTGGTTCGGATCTGGCGATGGAATATGCGGCCTAGCTAGTGATGTCGTCGTTGTGACTACTTCAATAAGTATTCCTTCGGCTCTCCCACCACGCTATATTAGGGGTAGGGCCGCCCTCCTCCTCCTGGAGAGATCTACACAACGCCAGGTCAATATACAGGGCACTTTCGGCTTGCTCTTAGTACTCACATCAATGCCGCTTCCAATCCCCTTTTGCACGTCGTCTCAATTCGCCGTATAATCCGTTCACTTCTCAACCTTTAAGGTTCGCGATGTCTTCACAATCATACAATTCCAGCCTGAGGGAGAGAGAGAGTTAGACAGCCACCAGCAGCGCACCAAGACGGGCACGACACAGTGCTTCACACACACCAGAAAGAGCCCCCAGACTGTGAAATAACTTGGCCTTAAGTACTGCCTTGTCCAGCGTATCCTCCAATCACCAACCGCTGTCCCTAACTAGGCACAGGTGCCTCGAATTCCCTGATTTTCCCTCTTACGGCGCTACCGGAAGTTCCGGTGTTCTGTTTTTCCGTTCCGGGCGGAACCAAACTTCCCGAATTTTGGTTCCGCCCCTAAAGATCGTCACCTTGTCCAGAGAAACCAATGTTAATGATAAATCCCCTGTTATGTTTGTACTGGCTACTGTATACAGGCCACCAGGCCACCATACAGACTTTATTAAAGAGTTTGGTGATTTTACATCCGAGTTAGTTCTGGCTGCAGATAAAGTTTTAATAGTTGGTGATTTTAATATCCATGTTGATATAATAATAATAATAATAATTCTTTACATTTATATAGCACTTTTCTAGACACTCAAAGCGCTTATAATTGATAATGAAAAAGATGCACTGGGATCAGCATTTCTAGACATTCTGAACTCTATTGGGGTTAGACAACACGTTTCAGTACCTACTCATTGTCGAAATCATACTCATAATTCATACTCATAAATCATAATTTAATACTGTCACATGGAATTGATGTTGATAGTGTTGAAATTATGCAGCCAAGTGATGATCTCAGATCATTATTTAGTTCTGTGCAAACTTCATATAGCCAAAATTGTAAATTGTACTTCTTGTTACAAGTATCGAAGAACCATTACTTCTACCACAAAAGACTGCTTTTTAAGTTCTCTTCCTGATTTATCCAAATTCCTTAGCATATCCAAAACCTCAGAACAACTTGATGATGTAACAGAAACTATGGACTCTCTCTTTTCTAGCACTTTAAATACAGTTGCTCCTTTACGCTTAAGAAAGGTTAAGGAAAACAGTTTGACACCATGGTGTAATGAGCATACTCGCACCCTAAAGAGAGCAGCCCGAAAAATGGAGTTTAGCTGGAGGAAAACAAAACTAGAGGTATTTCGTATTGCTTGGCGGGAAAGTAACCTATCCTACAGAAAAGCATTAAAAACTGCTAGATCTGATTACTTTTCTTCTCTTTTAGAAGAAAACAAACATAACCCCAGGTATTTATTCAATACAGTGGCTAAATTAACGAAAAATAAAGCCTCAACAAGTGTTGACATTTCCCAACATCACAGCAGTAATGACTTTATGAACTACTTTACTTCTAAAATCGATACTATTAGAGATAAAATTGTAACCATTCAGCCGTCAGCTACAGTATCACATCAGACAGTGCACTATAGACCCCTGAGGAACAGTTCCACTCATTCTCTACTATAGGAGAGGAAGAATTGTATAAACTTGTTAAATCATCTAAACCAACAACATGTATGTTAGACCCTATACCATCTAAGCACCTAAAAAAGGTGCTTCCAGAAGTCATAGGTCCTCTTTTGACTATTATTAATTCATCATTGTCGTTAGGATATGTCCCCAAAACCTTCAAATTGGCTATTATTAAGCCTCTCATCAAAAAACCACAACTTGACCCCAGAGAACTTGTTAATTATAGACCAATCTCGAATCTCCCTTTTCTGTCCAAGATAATAGAAAAGGTGGTATACTCACAATTATATTCCTTCTTAGAGAAAAATGATATATGTGAGGATTTAGACCGTATCATAGTACTGAGACTGCTCTCCTTAGAGTAACAAATGACCTGCTCTTATCATCTGATTGTGGTTTTATTTCTCTATTAGTTTTATTGGATCTTAGTGCTGCGTTTGACACAATTGACCACAACATTCTTTTGCATCGACTTGGACACCTTTGTGGTTTTATTTCTCTGTTAGTTTTATGGGATCTTAGTGCTGCGTTTGATACAATTGACCACAACATTCTTTTGCATAGACTTGGACACCTTGTTGGCATTAATGGAAGTGCATTAGCATGGTTTAAATCATACTTATATGACAGCCATCAGTTCGTAGCAGTGAATGAAGATGTATCATATCGATCACAAGTGCAGTATGGAGTACCTCAAGGCTCAGTACTAGGGCCGCTATTCTTCACGCTTTATATGTTACCCTTGGGAGATATCATCAGGAAACATGGTGTTAGCTTTCACTGTTATGCTGATGATACTCAGCTCTATATTTCCTCGCAGCCCGGTGAAACACACCAATTTGAAAAACTAATGGAATGCATAGTCGATATAAAAAACTGGATGAGTAATTTCTTACTGCTAAATTCAGAAAAAACAGAGGTGTTAATCATAGGGCCTAAAAACTCTACTTGTAATAACCTAGAACACTGTCTAAGACTTGATGGTTGCTCTGTCAATTCTTCGTCATCAGTTAGGAACCTAGGTGTGCTACTTGATCGCAATCTTTCCTTAGAAAGCCACGTTTCTAGCATTTGTAAAACTGCATTTTTCCATCTCAAAAATATATCTAAATTACGGCCTATGCTCTCAGTGTCAAATGCAGAAATGTTAATCCATGCATTTATGACCTCAAGGTTAGACTATTGTAATGCTTTATTGGGTGGTTGTTCTGCACGCTTGGTAAACAAACTACAGCTAGTCCAAAATGCAGCAGCAAGAGTTCTTACTAGAACCAGGAAGTATGACCATATTAGCCCGGTCTTGTCAACACTGCACTGGCTCCCTATCAAACATTGTATAGATTTTAAAATATTGCTTATGACTTATAAAGCCCTGAATGGTTTAGCACCTCAGTATTTGAATGAGCTCCTTTTACATTATACTCCTCTACGTCTGCTACGTTCACAAAACTCAGGCAATTTGATAATAACTAGAATATCAAAATCAACTGCGGGCGGCAGATCCTTTTCCTATTTGGCGCCTAAACTCTGGAATAACCTACCTAACATTGTTCGGGAGGCAGACACACTCTTGCAGTTTAAATCTAGATTAAAGACCCATCTCTTTAACCTGGTTTACACATAACATACTAATATGCTTTTAATATCCAAATCCGTTAAAGGATTTTTAGTCTGCATTAATTAGGTAAACCGGAACCAGGAACACTTCCCATAACACCCTATGTACTTGCTACATCATTAGAAAAAGGGCATCTACGCTAATATTAGTCTGTTTCTCTCTTATTCCGAGGTCACCATAGCCACCAGATCCAGTCTGTGTCCAGATCGAAGCGTTGTGCTTATGGATTGTGCAAATCTGATACCCAGTATCCTAAAAGTTTGGAGGGGCTGGTGGAATTTTTTCCCTTCCCGAAACCTAAAAACCAAGGAGAGAAAGGCCGGGCATGTATCAAGCAGTGTCGACAGGATTAACAAAAACCTTTTATTTGTTTTTCACTTTGGACAAAAGCATCTGCCAAATCCCATAACTATAACCATAAACCTAATTTTCAACCTACCCACTTCCTGACGTGTGAGAAGTAGTTTGGCACGCTAAAAATACAAGCAGAAGTTATCATTGCAAAGTGGTCAGGCTAATGGCTTGTTTATTCCACTGATTTATGGATAAACTGTTTGATTTATAATTATTAGATTATTTTCAATTTTCCCTTCTGGGAAATCACTTACCCTGCTGTGCATGAACATGGCTCTTCCTCAATTTGTGTTTCCTAGTTGAATGGTCAGCGTATGAGGTAGCTGCTTGCAACCGGACCTATACGATTATCTTTAATTCTGAAGAAATTATTTTCTAATTGGTTGCATATTATGTTGCACCCTGCTGTTCTTTTTATTTTGTCTTGGTCTCTCAGATATTTCACCTTCTGGCCAAAATGACTAATTATCTCCTTGAGAATGTCTGACACTGGTGCAAACATACTGTAATAGATGTGCCAGGCGTAGCAACAGTAACTAAAGAGGGAGGGGCTTAGCAAGGGGTCAATTTGTCTTTTAAGTCTTTCTACACGTTTACTCTGGTATTATTCATGACAGATTTTTTTTTTTAAATTATCATCAAAACAAAAGACAAAAACGTTTTGCAAAGCTTCCCCTAATGTTTATCAAGACCTTGGTTGAACATTTCATTTAAACAGGCAGCAGGCAATGAAGAACCGAAAACATCAGCATGAAGTCGCTCATTTATTGACTTTAAACGACTTATAAAAGCATCAAGTGGCTTGAGAGTTCACAATCTGTATTATGCACACATTGCAAATGTGAAGTCCATCAACAAGTACACCGCAGCAGTTTCACATTAGGTTCTTTTATTTAATACCAGTCATGCAAAAACTGTGCCTTTAATCTACTTGATAAAAACACCATAGAATCATCACTGAGTTTATAAACCACAATGGTTCTAGTCAAGGCAGATTCTTCTGTAGTGGGCTAACAGCTCTTGCAGCATGGACTGGCCCTCATTATTTCAGGTCTGAACATCAACATGACCCACACACAGGTGGAGAGAGGGGAAGAGACACCCAGCAAGGCACCCACCGCACCGGCAGAACACCAACATTAAGTGCCATCTGATCCGGTGAAGTCAAACCAATCGACGGTGGTTTGCATTACACAGGGAATGCATCAGAAGTACAACCGGAAAGATTCAATTTAATTTTATTCTCATATCAATGGAAAAATATAACCTCATACAAACGTCTGATTCGGTTCATTCTTTTTTAAAAGCTTGGTGAATGACTCCAATTAAGTGCCGCAAGAAAGAAAAGAAATACAACCAAAGCACATCAATGCAAATCAGATTGTGACATCGTTGACGTGTTTATTTGCGTCTTCTACGTGTTCACACACATTAAGCTCAAGTCCACTGGTATCCGCATGGATTTGGCACTCATTTTCCTGCAAGACAAGTGAAGCAGAATAAAGGAGCAAGTGTTTAACTCCTGCAGCCCTGAACATGGATGGCTCTGCGTGAACTCTGACCTGGAGCGGCGAGTCTGCTCTCTCCAGGGCACTAGCACACTAACTACTACTTATTAGTAATTCTATTTTTTTTTTTTTTAAAAGGGGAAAAAAAATATAGCGCAGCAATGTAGATTGAGAAAGCCGGATGAGCGCTCTGCGCCGGATCGCCCGAGTGCTGCCCATCCCTGACCACTAGCCGCTCTCCTATGCTTACATAAGTGCATCTCACGCAATCTGCAAACCAGATATTGATCATGTTTATTTATTATTGGTTGAAATAGTCAGAGGGGAAGTGGAGACAGCGACCCCCTCCGTTCATTCACACACTCACACTCCATTACAAACTCCAGCAGCAGCATCACTTCCTTCTGGATCTTCTGACAGATGATTGTGTAACAGATGACCTCTGCAGACATGGAGACTGCACTAGCTCCTCAGAGAGAGCATGAGGGGGTCAGGAACAGTTCATTAGAGGGGTCAGAGGGCAGCTGCTGGATTGAACTCTGAATGTGGTGTGATGTCTCTCTCTCACTCTCTCTCTCTCACTCATTCTCAGACACTCATCAGCGCACACGTCACTTCTGCTTTCACGTCTATGTGTAAAAGACAGAAGAAACCTCAGTGGGTTTGATTTCCATTATTCTTGGTAGAATTTCCACAGCCAGTGATCTGAAAACAAACCAAAAGAAACAATGGAGAACACAGAAACACAGAGGACACTTCACCCGCAAACAAACGGGCTTCACAACTAATTCATTTTAGGAGCAATCAAGGCCTGTTCACACCAGGACTGTTCGCAGCAGTAATATTTTAACTAGTGTGGTCAATCAAAAAGAGATCAAACTAATTAGTAACTTTTTCTGAAATTAATCAGGATTAATCCCACATAACATTAGTTTTCAAAAATACTTTTATATTATCTTACACTCACATTCAATCTATGAAATCAATGAAGGAATAAAGACAGTATGTTTAATATTAGTTTAATGGCCTCTTTAGGAAATGGATTTCTCATATTTAACTAAAGCCATTCAAGATTCGAGTAGGACAGGAAGATGATGTTCTGCGTGTGTGTTCATGCACTGCTTCTGACAGCACTGATCTGAACTGACAGTCATTCAATCTTCTGTCATAAACTGGCCAACCAGCAAACAGTGCTCTTTCAGAGCTCCACCTACTGTCAGAGAGTCAAACTGCACGGTCCTGGATCCACATGCAGAAATCTGCCTCTGTGCCGGTGTGAACAGGCCGTAAGCTGTATCGTGACCTCTAGGGTGAGATCTACGTGAGCTGCATCACATACCAAGCCTGGCTCTTCAGCTTGCGGAGCTCCTTCGTGGCCCACGTGGCTAAGGTCTTGGTCTTGCTAGTCTTGGACCTCCGGCCTTCAGACAGAAGATCGTTGATCTGGGGTCGAACCTCCACCAGCTTCATCACATCTTTGCCAAAGGTTGTGCACAGGTCACTTTGGGGGAGGAAAAAGAGTCAACTTGACCAGGTATGTCCCAGAACATCAGAAGACAAGCTGACATTTTAAGAATAATTAAGCCACAAATGGAAAGTGTAGTGCTTCTAAACCCAATGACATGTCCACAGCCTGACACGATCTTTAGAGAAACTGTGACTCGACTCAGACTATAATGGCCCAACAGCCCCAGGTGAGGATTCATTCCTGAAGCAGACTGATCCAGTGATGTTTGAACGCTTCGAACACCTCTGATTTTATCAGTGCAAGAAAAATGTAAATACACCGGTTGATTCAAGGTCTAAAGCAAGCTAGCTCATGCTATGAAGAGATCTGCAGAAAACACCTGGAGTCATGTTAGTAACACAGCAGCCAATAAGCAGACACACAGCATACTGAAGAAAGAGCAGTACCAGACCTACCTGAACACCCAAACACCTGAATCACATACATCTTTGGTCAAACAACAACTTGTTTTGGCAGCAGTTCTTACCCTATGAGTCCGACGGCATTGGCCACCACTCCGTCAGACCGGTCTTCATCCTCAGCGATGTGGTGAATGAAGGACAAGATGAACTCCACACGAGGCTGCACCAGCATCACATCAGCTGAGGAGGAAACACACGGTTTAACATGAGTCCAGGTAACACTGGTGTGCATCAGACGCTCAGCAGACGAGCAGCAGCTGAACTCACGGTGCACGTTCTCCTGGTCTCCCTTCAAGCCCTGGATGATCCCGGTGTAGGCCTCCAGACAGCCCTCTCGCAGCTCGTTCAGATAGTCCACCATATCATAGTCCGTCTGCAAGACAGCAGTCAGGCTTCACTTTCAGACTAACAAGGAAAACACTAGCAAGAGAATAACACCCCCATTTCTACTAATAAGCACGTTATAAAACACACTACGGATTAGCGAGCTTTGGATTCATGAATATTAATCAGGTTAATTAGATTTTACCCAATAACACGAAGATTTACTAAACCAATAAGTATCTAAACCATTCACAACCATGTTCAGCTGGGTCCCAGAATCAACCCAGTGATGTCATCAGTGACCCCGTGTGCCAGACTTCTCATACTGAGTCCTACATCTAGAGCTCAGCTGAACGGACTAGTGATTTGGGGTGCTGCTCACCTTGTCCACCTGAGCCTGCGAGGCCTGCTGCAGAGTGTCCAGCACAATGTCCAGGTACTTCTTGAACTCACCACCAATGGCCAGAGCAATATCCCCAAACACAGACAGGATCTGGGGCTTCACAGACCGGTGCACGTTCTCGTTCTGCAAAGATGTATTAGAGCTCCTAGTCAGGGTGCTACAGAGCCACACACTAATATGACTGAGAGCAGACCTCCAGTAACCTCTGACCCCTCCTGACACGCCAAGGCCATTGCACACAGAGTCAGACATTTTCACATGTTAGAAAAAAAGAGGAGCTCACCTTGTCAATCTCGTTCGATTTGATTTTTATTATCAGTTACACAAGAATTTTTACATTAACATAATTCTAACTTTTTCTGGCAAAATTATGAACTCTTTAAATGGGTTGATACATTCAAGGGATACTCCACCCCAAAATGAAAATGGTCATTAATCACTCATCTCCAGAGCAATACTTCAATGTAGACCGACCTGTAAAAGCTTTGTTCATCTTCAGAACACAATTCAAGATATTTTGGATGACACAGAAGAGTGAATGCTGTGCGCACAGCTCTTATTCTCCAAAATGGTGCTAGGGTGAAGTAGAGAGACACAGTTGAGAAGAATTGTTGAATAAAGACGTTATTTTAGTTTTCTTGGCTTACAAACAGTAAACTCATCTCTTCATAACGTTACAGCTGAGTCACTGATGGAAGATGACTATTCTGAGTAAGTCTTTCATGCTTTTCTGGACACTGACAGTGGAAGTTACTTGGCAGTCTATGGGACAGTCACAAGCTTCTGGTTTACATCCAAAATATCTTAAATTGTGTTCTGAAGACGAACAAAGCTTTTACAGGTTTGGAACGACATGGGAGTAAGAGATTAATGACAACATTTTCATTTTGGGGTGGAGTGTCACATTAAAAGCTGGGCAGTCCAATTAAAGAAAAGCCTGTCTGGCTGTATATCCTGAAGTAAAGTCTGCATCCTGCTGCTCCTTAACTCCTTCCTCTCTAGATCTCAGCAACAGATGGACCCCATATTTCCTTTCTTTTTAAGAAGCGAGAGGACAACAAAATCATCTTCACTGGTTGAAGACTCCATTTAGTGCTTTTTTTTTTTTACACAACTCAATTAATATGCATGGACTCCGTGTGCAAGGTTTGTGTGCCTGCCAAATTTTTAACAAACATGAAACCTTCAGACTGTGTGTGCAAGGACCTTAATATTTCAGCCAGGACAGGTTGTGAATCAGTCGAGCAGCACACACACACACACAGTACAGACGGAGACTTACGCCCAGGTTCTCCAGCAGCAGCTGCATGATTTCATCACAGTGAGGAAGGATGTTGGCCATCAGCGCTCGACACAGATCACACACCAGCCCGACCGCAGCCAGACACACCTGCGCACACACACACATTATACATACATTAATCTGATGATGTGGATGCGTGCAGTTAGTCCACAAACAAGCAGAAGTGTCACTAGCCTCCCAGAGGAAGCACATGTCTTCTGATAGTGTATGAGCTGTAGAGTCCCGCAAAGTCCAGTGTGGCCACCTGTGACCGTGGGTCGGCACACACCGGGTGAAGAGGACTCAGTTTCTCTGTGATGAGGTAAAATCCTGAGCTGCCTGAGCTCCGAGCAGCAGGAGGAACAATCATCATCCCCAGCTTCAGCCCAGCATTACCTGATACTCTGCGTAGTTCTTCAGTCCGATCACCAGGAAAGGCTTGAACGCTTCCATGTACTTCAGGAAGTCACTGCCCAAAACTGGAGAGGCAAGGAGAGGAGGAACAGTAGCTGTCAGTCATTCAGTAAACGGCTTTAACAAATCCTGTCTTTTATCCAATCGTTTCCCATTATAACCACAAAATACTTTCAAACTGAAATTGTGTTTTGAGAGGGGTTATATATATATATATTTTCAGCAGACAAAATTATAATGGTATAATTAATGAATTTCACTGGAAATATTTTTTTTTTATATGAATAAAAACTATTTCTTTAGTCAATTATAAGTATTACATGTAAGGAAATACACCGTTTAAGAACAAGTGGAAAATGTGTTGAATGAAATTAGCAAGCAGTTAGACTGAATTGACATCAGTTTTACAGGCGGAGCCGATTTTCCACAGCCCTGACCTCCCGCAGTATGTTATCTGAACCAATCAGCATGCAGCGCACCTGTGGAGCGCGAGAGCAGACTGGGCATATGCCTAACCCCAGGTTCACACACTGTCTGTGATGCGCCATGTTAACAGATCAGCACGTTCACGCTGCACGCAGTAAAAAGATGAGAAAAGGTTATAAATGGAAAGGAGTGAACAGATTTCATATCTTGCGCGTGAGCACAGAGAGAGTAGTGAGTGCACAGGACACAGGTTGAGCGAGAGGAGACACGTTGTAAGTCAGCATGCATCTGATCCTTATACAGTCTGTGATCTGAGCACGCACATCTGGTTTTGATAACAGAGCAAAGGAAATCTGCGTGCGAGTCAGTGATGCGCGGGTTGATCCAAAATGAGCGGGTGCCCGCGGTTACGAGTCATCCAAAAATATTTTGAATGATATTCGGCTCGCTGTCGGTCGGATCCTTTGAAATAAAAATGGCAATTAAACCTTTGTCATTTATATAGTAACTTTAATCTTTCACTGGTGCGAAAGATTCACGCTCGCGCATTATTTTAATGTGCTTTTGCGTTACAATAATGCGCTCTCGTTGCTGCTTCTGAACCGCGTCCACATAACTTACTGTATACGCACTGCAGACGGAGTACGTGACCCTTGGGCAATAAATATATTGGGCATTTAACACCTGAGGCACCGCTACAGTGAGCTCTATGACCAATGCATGGAGAGAGGAAAAAAAGATCCCTGAACATGGTTTTATTTTATTTATTTTTTTCCATATGTCTAGACATTTTGTTTTTACATCTTTACTTAGTGATTATTTAGACTTATGTCTGTTCTAGAGACATTTGATAAAGCTCTCATCGGTTTTCTTTTGGAAATATGTTTAAAAATTATACTGAATGCATTTATGACAAAATCATGATTAAAATCGAAATCGCAAAATTGATAAAATCATGATAGGTTTTTTTTGTCCATATCGCACAGCCCTATTGTGAACGCCTGGTGTGACGCAGGATTCGCTCTGTGTGGGGAAGAGAGGAGCGAGTACGAGAAGCACAGAGACACAGGCTGTGTGTGCTCTTCTGAAGGAGAGATGATCGACACAGCTCTTGTGAATTAATTGTCTTTTCAAAGCTTAAGTTACATAGTGTTTTTCTTTAGTTGTAATTTGTCAAACTATGGAGCTGCCCCTGTAGTCGGTCTCTAGTTTTGAGGTGAGGTGCTCACTCTATTGGTAAGTAGGACGGTCACATGGCTGCACTCATGCATGTGTTCAGGAACAGTAACACTGCATCTACATCACAGGCTTGAGCGATTAGCAAATCACAGCGTCTCAAATCAGGATTTCGATTAATCGCACAGCCCTAGTTAACACGGCTTCACTTTTAAACAGCAAATAAGACATTTTATACTTGTACATGTTCATGCGTTATGAGGCGCTTTGTACCAATCACAATTTAGATTTTACATCAATATTAATGTTTAAGTGTGCAACACACAAAACTAATGCTTCCATGTGCAGCTTAAATAGAACCTTATTCAACAGGAAGAGCCCCCTAACACCAACTGCGCTTGTATTCCCACAGGTCCTGTAGAGTGGATGTATCAGACGATATTTTGGTATTTCTCAAACATCGACACACTGGTGTCTTTCACTGAATCCAAGCGCTTCACACTGGATCTCACGGACCGGTTTAGCGCTCGTTTCATCTTTGTTCTGAGAGATTATCAGTCAGTTCTGCTTCATTTGCACATGATACTGTGATCCACGGTTGAGACTGACAGCTAGCTGACGCAGTCCAGCGCTCCGTGTTCACAGCAGCACGACCCTCACCTTCCACCAGAGTGCTGACGGCCATCAGAGCGTCCTCCTGAACGCCTCCGGAGCCAGCGGTGCTCTGAAACATGCGCAGCAGAGACGCCATCACCACGTCTGAGATCTGCAGAGCGTCCTGGTGCTGCACCTTCCTCAGCACGTTCTGAGAGGAGAGAGAGAGAGAGACGGGAGGTGAGGCGAGGAAACACACACACACACAGAGACAGACACACACCCTCACTCTCTCACACACACAGACCCCCTCACTCACACACACACAGGAGACAGACACACCCTCACTCTCACACACACAGACCCCCTCACTCACACACACAGACACTCTCACACACACACACACACACAGAGAGACACACCCTCACTCACACACACAGACCCCCTCACACACACACACACACACACACAGTGAGAGACACCCTCACTCTCTCACACACAGAGACAGACACACACCCCCTCACTCTCACACACACACCCTCTCTCACACACACAGAGAGAGAGAGAGACACACCCTCACTCTCACACACAGAGACAGACACACCCTCACTCTCACACACACACACACACACAGACAGACACACCCTCACTCTCACACACACAGACCCCCTCACTCACACACACAGACCCCCTCACTCACACACACAGACCCCCTCACTCACACACACAGACACTCTCACACACACAGAGAGACACACCCTCACTCACACACACAGACCCCCTCACTCACACACACACACACACACACACACACACACACACACACACAGTGAGAGACACCCTCACTCTCTCACACACAGAGACAGACACACACCCCCTCACTCTCACACACACACCCTCTCTCACACACACAGAGAGAGAGAGAGACACACCCTCACTCTCACACACAGAGACAGACACACCCTCACTCTCACACACACACACACACACAGACAGACACACCCTCACTCTCACACACACAGACCCCCTCACTCACACACACAGACCCCCTCACTCACACACACAGACCCCCTCACTCACACACACAGACCCCCTCACTCACACACACAGACACTCTCACACACACAGAGAGACACACCCTCACTCACACACACAGACCCCCTCACTCACACACACACACACACACACACACACACACACACACACACACAGTGAGAGACACCCTCACTCTCTCACACACAGAGACAGACACACACCCTCACTCACACCCACACACAGACACACCCTCACACACACAGACCCCCTCACTCACACACACACACACACACACAGAGACAGACACACCCTCACACACACAGACCCCCTCACTCTCACACACACACACACCCTCACTCACACCCACACAGACACACCCTCACACACACAGACTCCCTCACTCTCACACACACACACACCCTCACTCTCACACACACAGACCCCCTCACTCACACACACACACACACAGACAGACACACCCTCACTCTCACCCACACAGACCCCATCACTCACACACACAGACTGACACACACCTCCTCACTCTCACACACACACCCTCTCTCACACACACACACACAGAGAGAGAGAGACACACCCTCACTCTCACACACAGAGACAGACACACCCTCACTCTCACACACACACACACACAGACAGACACACCCTCACTCTCACACACACAGACCCCATCACTCACACAGACAGACACACCCCCCCTCACTCTCTCACACACACACACACACTCTCACACACACAGACACACACACTCTCACACACACAGACACACACCCTGACTCTCACACACACAGACAGACACACACCCCCTCACACACCCTCGCTCACACAGACACACACACACACACACACACACACACCTGCAGGGTGGCACACAGCAGGGACTGCAGGTCGTTGAACTGGATCCTGTCTGAGGTGCTCTGGATGTGAGACTGAAGAACACACAGAGTTCAGTTCCAGTCACACACAGATCAGACACAAGACACTGAACACAGGGACGCTCGAGGGTTTCTCAGTACAGTCTGATACTGTGACGGAGCGGTCCTGAAGCTGAGAACACACACTAGTGATGTAAAACACACAGGTCTGCTAAGAGCAATACTCTCACTGTAGACAGTTATGATTGGGCTGAGCTACTGAACGGTTTGTAGCCCAGTACTACACAAGCAGCTATGAAGCGTGAATGAACACCGTTTCTCAGGGGATGCCAGCTGTTCAAAAAATAAAAGATTATTAAAGCCAACCCACCAATGAATATTCAAATAATCAGACATTGTAGTCCAGGCCTAAAGAATTCATCTTTAGGTCTCAGAGGTTTACAGATGCAGCAGGAATGACTTGACTAGATGTTATTGGGTAATTAGACACATGACAGCAGCTGGTGTGTGCTCACCTCCATCTGCAGGACCTGCTGCAGTCGCTCCATGATCACCAGCGTGGTCTTCTGCACCGCAGGGTAACAGTCCTTGGCACTGTTCTTCACGATCTCCATCAGAGCCTCATACGCTGCACTGCGCAGGTTATTCTGATGTCCGTCTGGCCTAACAGTGAAGAGACAGAGTCATCACCTTCACCTGCAGAGCGCTGCTTCAGAGCTCAACTCCACACAGACCACCAGAGAGTCAGGTTTACTGTTACAGGTTCATGTGTCAAACACTACTACACAGAAAGAGCCTTCGACACACACCTGATCTAAAACTGAAGAACATTCTGTACACGCTCTAGTGCTTTCTGAACAGAATCTGGATTTTATTGAGAAGAGCTGAGACTCATGTAATCAGAAGATGCTCTTGACTCATGGGTTTAGATTATTTTAACAAGGAGACCGCTCCACATTCGTTTCCAGGTGTGTGTAATCAGAGCTACCATCCTCAGTTTAGTACAGGCATGAACTGTGTAGGGTGAACCTTTCAGTTCTCCAAAAAGAGGACTGTGGGTGTGTGCAGGGTGGGGGTTAAAGGTTAAAGTAGTGCCATGACCCCATCATAATATCAAAACTGAAAATATCAATTCTACACCTAAAAACACTTTACAGTCACTGTTATGCATATTGATCATAAACGGCTAAAAAGCTTCCTACCAGTCAGTGCTGGGTGTATATTTTGGTTACAATGTTAATTTTGAATATACTGCCATGCCGGTGTATTTAATTCCTCAGCGCTGGGAGCGAACGTTACGCCGTTTCATCACTTCTGCAGCGACTGACAGGAGCACACACAGCAGTGCTCTGGTGTCACACTATAACACCTGCTTCACAGCGTCCGTCTGCAGTGTGTATTAACAGATTCCAGCAGCACGAGGAGCTGTGCGTCAGGGTGTTCCAGGAGCGGAGCAGTGACGGTTAACGTACCGGGTCTACTTCTGCTGAGCTGCAGGCGCTGAATTAAAGTGAAAGTGCATTGTTCTCGGGAAAAATGAACATGGATTGACATGGAAACGCAGTCACATGGGTTTTGGCTAAGTTTAGAACAAGAAAAAGAGCACTTTCAGATAAACAAGGAAAACAATATATATACGTTCACTTTTATGGAAGCAGAAAAACTAAGTTCATTAAGACCCTTGGGATTGCTTGTGATTAAGATTTAAACGCAAAATGCATGAGACTTTCTGTGGTGTTTTAATTTTAAAGAAAAATAGGCTTATTGGCGCTTGCTTGAGCAGCTTATTATACAAACCTAGAAGATGCATCAATAATGCATGTATGCAATAATGCAACACCGAGGGGAGTGGCATCCTCCCGCTCTCTCTCTCTCTCTGAAGCCCATACTGAAGTGACTAAACTGTAATTCAGACTCCGTCCCATAGACTCCTCATCTTAAAATGCCCAACTTTACAGCAGGAAAACAAAAAAGCTGGTACAAAAAATTATTTTGGTCTAAATAGATATTTGGGGGTGATATGACTCATTCGTTTAAATTATATGAAGACATAAAAGTTGTGCATAATTAAAGGTATGGCCACTTGAGTGACAGGTGGATTGCTGGGTGGGCGTGGCTTCAGCAACCAGCTCCCGCCTCTCTGCCCATTTTCGATTATCCAAGAGAAACGCTCCGCCTACTTTAAACCTGTAAACCTACGTGTGACGTCACGGACACCATGTCCATGTTTTATAGTGTGTATGATCACAGCGCGCACACACACACACACACACACGTGTAAACAGCACTGTTTCTGCAGCTCATGTTCATGTGTGCACCCCCAAACATGAACCACACTGGAGGTCTGTGGAGGGTCACATCTTCATTGGTGTTCTGAAGATGAACCAAGATCTGACAGCTTTGGGACGACATGAGAGCGAGTCATTCATGACAGGACAGATTTTTGGGGGCAGTATCCTTTAGGCTGGCGTCTGGTGTACCTGTCTGTGGTCTCCAGCAGCTTCTGGACGATGAGCTCGAAGGAGGAGGACAGGCAGTATGTGCTGGGCTCTTCCTCATCATCAGCAGCGTCTGTGGCCTCGTACGCTGCTTCAGCCAGACTGGAGAAGGCCTGCAAACAGCATCTGTGAGTCTGCTAGCACAGCACGCTGACCGATCGCATCAGCTGTCTGACCACTACACACACACACGACAGTCTAATACACCAAACCATGTATTCTGCACCAACACTGAAGAACTTAAAGATGCATGACATTCAGTGCCCACTCTGTTCAACTACTCCAACAACTCCTACACAGACAGGTCTTCTCTTCAGGAGAGTGATGTGCCGGCAGAGAGAGCGGGGTCATACCCAGCAGACGTTGGAGGCCACGCGTGGTTCGGCCCCGAGGCCCTCGATCAGGCACTGCAGCAGAGGGGCCAGATACACCTCGTTGATGGCCGCCTCGGGCAGCAGATCACAGATGCGTCCCAGCGTCCAGGCCGTGGTGTCCCTCACCACCACACTGGGGTCCTTCATCAGCTCGATGAGGGTGGGCATGGCCTGCCGAGAGAGAGAGAGACGGGCGTCACACACACACACACACACACACACACACACACACACACACCCCCCCAGGGCCCGCCTTCACCTGGATCACCAGGGGCTTCAGCTGGCTGAGCTCGGGGCCCTCCAGGATGGAGCCGAAGGCCATGACGGAGGCGTCGCGGTAGCGCCAGTCCGGGTGCTTGATGTGCTCTTTGATGAAGGGCAGCACGTGCGGCACCACGTCGTCCTCGCAGCACGTGGCCAGCAGCATCAGACACACACCTGCAGCCTTACACGGGTTCCAGTCGTCATCGTCGTCGTTCTCATCCTGCACACAGCACACCTTCACTTCATACACACGGCTCTCAGTCCAGAGGATACGCTCATTCTCCAGCCCAAACCAAACCCAGGGTCAACTTTTTCCTGTCTGAATGTGGCCTTCGAGACAAACTACTAAACGTAGTGCCAGGTGCTACAAACAGAAGTCAGTTCATGGATTTAATCAAAGTTAAAGATGTAGAAGCAGTTTCCTGTTCCTAATAAAGCTGTGTATCACGGCTGTGATGTCTTGAACAGTCACTGAACTGCTTGCTGCACCTAAAGCTCAGTTTCTACGTGACCTGCTGGCTCTGTCTACACCTGTACAGCACGTCACGGTTTAGATCGGTTCTGCTCTCACACACACACAGGATCATCCCAGCTTTACCTGTTTGGTGAGCGTCTGTGTCAGGATGGGCACCAGGTACTGCAGAGCTCCTTTAGCGTAGAACTTGCTGGTGTGCTCTGGAGGACGTCCCTGCTCCGAGGCCTGAGGACAGAAGACGGTGGATCAGGAACGAGCGCTAGCAGAGCAGCAGACGGAGACCGATCATGCTCACCTCAGTG
Source organism: Carassius auratus (assembly GCF_003368295.1). Classification (NCBI taxonomy): domain Eukaryota; kingdom Metazoa; phylum Chordata; class Actinopteri; order Cypriniformes; family Cyprinidae; genus Carassius; species Carassius auratus. Next base: position 2,402,408 of record NC_039261.1, read on the forward strand.
GCTTCAATGGCCAGATCCATCTCCTCGTCACAGACGTTAGACCAGAACTCGATTCCCTGTAAGGCCACCTCGTCGATGTCACTCTTCATGGCCTCGATCGTGATCTGTATTGGGAAGAGAGAGGATGTTCACAGTACTGATACCAGTCAACATCCACGTCTCTCCGTACCGAAGCAGCACACTAACACATGCTAACTACAGGGCTCCAGACTGCGACCAAATGGTCGCATTTTGCGACCAAATTTTGAGAGTGTGCGACTGAATTTTACATCCAGTCGCACATGTGCGACCAGTAGATTTGCACACGCACGCACGCACACACACACACACACTTGCACACATACTAATGAGACGCGAGCACACACTCGCGTCTCATTGAGTGATGCCTGTCTGTGAGGCGGCAAATGCGTGTGAGAAGAATAGGGAATGGCCACTGCAAGTGGCTAAAATGTGTGGAGGGGGAGGGGCCTAGAGATAATCGAGTGCGCGTAAACATCTGTGGGAAGGAAACAGAGACAAATCTCATCACAACCTGATATGTGCGTGCGTCTGAGCTATGAGCAAGCGAACTATTGATTCGTTCTTCCGACCTGCGGCTAGTGTACCAGTGCCAGAGTCTACAGTGTCACCGTCAGATGATGATTCAGAGTCAGAGGTTGGTGTGGCTAAAAAAAGTCCGCACCAGGGCCGGCCCGCGGCATAGGCAAATGCTAAGGGCGCCACTCATCCATAGGGGCGCCAGAATGAGTGAACTTTTTTTTTTTTTTTTTACCTATATTTTTTTATAATAGGATACTATTTAAAAACCAATAATTCGAAACACTTCCAAATAAAGCAAAAAAAAAAAAAAAAGTCTGGCTCTTCAATCTTCCCCCACCCATCGAGTGCTTGAAGTGCGTCAGAAACAGAGCGCGCACGATCAGTTGTTGGTAATTTGTTGTGTAGTGTGCCCGACGCCGCATCCAATGTAGACAGCACTGTTTTTGTTAACACACAGCTCGTAGAAACGGGCCTGGCGGCTCGCGCCCGTTCTAGACACGGTGAAAGTTTCCTGATTGTGACGCAAGGCCGAATTTACATGACACATTATAAATGATCATAGTCTGCGATAGATACACTGCCAAAAAGAAGAGAAGAGGATAAAGACAGAGGTAAAGAGATGTAGTGAAATAACAATTTATTGAATAGGAGTAAGATACTATAATTTCATGGCAGTTATTTTTACCTTAAACTTAATGTTAGCAGTTGATCTGAGTCCCCAGACTGTGATTTTGTACAATCTTGTCAGTTTTAAGACGCATTTTTTATTATCACTTTTTTTAAAATAATGTTTTACTCTACAGTTGTGCAGTTTTGGGGGGATACAGTACAGGCCAAAAGTTTTGAAACATTACTATTTTTTTAAGTTTTTGAAAGAAGTTTCTTCTGCTCATCAAGCCTGCATTTATTTGATCAAAAATACAGAAAAAAAATGTAATATTGTGATATATTATTACAATTTAAAATAATTTGTTTTCAATTTATTATACTTTAAATTATCATTTATTTCTGTGATGCAAAGCTGAATTTTCAGCATCATTACTCCATTCTTCAGTGTCACATGTGACATCCAGTCTAACACATGATCCTTTAGAAATCATTCTAATAAGATGATTTATTATGAGTGTTGGAAACAGTTCTGCTGTAGTGTGTGTATGTGTGTGTGTATATATATATATATATATATATATATATATATATATATATATATATATATATATATATATATATATATATATATATATATATATATATATATATATATATATATGTACATACATACATACACATGGGGCGCCAGGTAAAATCTTGCCTAGGGCAGCAAATTGGTCAGGGCCGGCCCTGATCCACACTCACCATTTTCGAGAAGACTGGCTGTAAGAATTCAGATGGCTGAGGTACTATAATTATTAGAACTACCTTTCACCAAATACAAAAGCCAGCTCAACCTTCAAAGGAAGAATGGCTTAAAACTTAAAGAAACATACAACAACGATACAGCATGCACACAAACTTTTTTACTATGCACATTTTTTATTCTGAGTGTATGGAATTTTGTTTACTATTTGTACTGTCTTGACAGCGATGGTGCTGTCAGTTTACCTTGTTGTTGCATTTTCAAAAGTGCAGAATAAAATGTGACACTGAATTTGAAACAGCACATTGTAATTTCTGCATCTATTATACAAGTATTTATTAGTAATACAGTGGAAATTAGTAGATTTGGTTAGCATGTTGATTTACGGTGTGCGCCCCTAAATTTTCTGGTTGTGCTCCTAAAATTTTCAGTTGGGGGCCACTGTGCTCCTAGTGAAAAAAGTTAGTCTGGAGCCCTGAACTAACATAAAACCAATGCCATTCTTGATACTCACTTACACTTGTGTTTAAAGTTCTTCTACAAGAAATATTATGAAAAACAAGTTACCCAAATTTAATTTGTCTTAATGGAATTTAAACATGGAAGAAATAGTGCTTTATTTCTGTAAAAGGTCAAGTGTTCTTGATGTTTTCAGCAGTAGCAGTATCTCATACACTAAATAATGGTCATATTTCTAGCACAAAGCCTCTATGTAAAGCGTTAGTGTTTTGATAACACTAACCCTTGGCAGCTGCTGTTTAGACATGTAGCCAGCAACTGAGCCCTGGATCCACACATCAGAAACATTAGCCTGAATAAAAGCATCTGCTAAATGCATAACTATTAGCATTAGGTTTCCACTCTCCCTATAAAACATGGCTACTGAATCTGTGTCCTTATATTTGGGTCCAGCAGGAAGGGGTTAGTTTGAGGAGTGAGGACTTACAGCGAACAGCGCCGGGCCCATGTACGTCTCCATGTACTGATAATACAGAGACATGATCTTCACCAGGTTCTGCAGCGCAGCCACTCTCACCTGCAGGACAGAAGCACACACTCGTCACTCATGTGTGTGTGTGTGTGTGTGTGAGAGAGAGAGAGAGAGAGTGTGTGTCTGTGAGTGTGTGTGTGTGAGAGAGAGAGAGTGTGTGTCTGTGAGAGCAGCCACTCTCACCTGCAGGACAGAAGCACACACTCGTCACTCATGTGTGTGTGTGTGTGTGTGTGTGAGAGAGAGAGAGAGAGAGTGTGTGTCTGTGAGAGCAGCCACTCTCACCTGCAGGACAGAAGCACACACTCGTCACTCGTGGGTGTGTGTGTGTGTGTGAGAGAGAGAGAGAGAGTGTGTGTCTGTGAGAGCAGCCACTCTCACCTGCAGGACAGAAGCACACACTCGTCACTCGTGGGTGTGTGTGTGTGTGTGTGTGTGTGTGTGTGTGTGTGTGAGAGAGGGAGTGAGTGTGTGTCTGTGAGAGCAGCCACTCTCACCTGCAGGACAGAAGCACACACTCGTCACTCGTGGGTGTGTGTGTGTGTGTGTGTGTGTGTGTGTGTGTGTGTGAGAGAGGGAGTGAGTGTGTGTCTGTGAGAGCAGCCACTCTCACCTGCAGGACAGAAGCACACACTCGTGACTGCAGCAGAGACCTTCAGTGAGTGTGTGTGTGTGTGTGTGTGTGTGTGTGTGTGTCTGTGAGAGAGTGTGTGTGTGTGTGTGTCTGTGAGTGTGTGTGTGTCTGTGAGAGTGTGTGTGTGTGTGTGAGTGTGTGTGTGTCTGTGAGTGTGTGTGTGAGTGTGTGTGTGTGTGTCTGTGAGTGTGTGTCTGTGAGTGTGTGTGTGAGAGAGTGTGTGAGAGAGAGAGAGACGCACCCTGGTGTCCGGACACTGCGTGGCCTCACACACCACCTGCATGATGAAGTGTCTCTCGGTCTGCAGAGAGAGAGAGAGAGAGAGCGTCAGGTTTAAGCTCTGCACTGAAGGGCTGTAGTGGTGAGGGGGCGTGGCTGTACCTCCTTGTCGAAGTTGGCTTTGGTGAACTCCAGTGAGTTGAGGAGGGCATTGGTGGCGGCCAGCTTGACGTTGTTGCTGGGCTCCTCCTTCCTCATGCCCTGGATGATGGCGGTCAGGATCTGGTTAGCGTTGTCCTGGAGGTGCTCGGGGTCCTGACAGAGTGTTTACAGGTCAGTCAGAGCGATGCTAGGAAACACCGGCAGCGAGTGTGTGTGTGTGAGACTCACGATGTCCTGGCAGATGTACCCGATGGCCTCCAGCGTGGACTCCTTCATGTGCTCGGTGCTGCTGGGGTCGGTCACGTTGGCCACCAGCTGAGGGATGAGCTCGGGCCACTGGTTCACCGGGATCTCTGCGCAGGCGATGCCCGCCACACACTGAGAGGCTGAGCTGGGCCGGTACGTCTCTGTGCCCAGGGTCTGCAGCACCTGCACACACACACACACACACACACACGTGACTGACCGCTGCTGATCTGGAGAGTGACCCTTCTACAGTCACTGCTTCACACACACTCCACCTGGGCGGGCCACACAGAATACATGGGGAAACAGCTTTGCTTTTGAGTTTTCTTAAACGTACTGTCATAACTCTTTAATACCTGAAATGGTAAAACAAATGTCTTCATCATCATTTTACATCACCTTATATTTTAGGGCCTATTGATATATTCAGCCTATTGATTATTAAACTTAACTTCATTTAAAAAAAAAGAAAAAAAAGAAATGATAAATACGAGCGCTGCACGTTGCAGTGTCACAAGGTGGCGCTGTTGTGTGTTCAACGGGATCAACAGTGTTTAGTTCAGACTGTGTTAGCCTCTTAGCCTGACGCCCTCGTCCTGAACGCCCTAAACTCACATGTGTCAGTGATTATGAATAGATTAAATGAAACGGGACAAATTTAATCTTGACAAACTATGTATCATTATAAAGATCTAAGCCTCAAGCATCGACGACAGATCGCTGTTTCTCAATGGAAAGCTTATAAAGACTGTATTTGCTACATTTGTGCAAGCAGTACACATAAAAAAATAAGCAATGAAAACGCTGTACATACCAGATCTGTGGTAATAACGAGTCATAAACACATCCACAGCTGTAAATCCTGGTTTAGTTAGAAAGGTAAGGGTCCACTGAACGACATCTCATGAAGCACGTTTAGTCCAACGTAGCAATAACGTTGTAATATGGATCATAATTCCTTTGTTTACGTTTCATTTCTTCAGCGACAGAACTGTTTGTGTCAGTTATGAAATAACTCACGGCCGGAAACTGCGTCTTGGTAGTAAAAACACGGCATGGTTTTGCAGCGTACAGTGTCACAAACAGAATGAAGCGATCCACCGGAAAAAAGGATGAAAGATACGCGGAAGATAGTTTATTTGATTTGGCGCTCCCTCCAGGGACCATGTGACGCGCTCTGACGCACCTGTCAGCTGATGGAGGCGGAGCTTACAGCGATCGTATTTTAATTTGTTTTTTTATTTCTTTTTAATTTTCGACCGTTTTTATATATGTGAGAGTGTGTTTTACGTTGAATGTATCTGCATGATTACCATCTGTTTGAGTGCAAATCAGCCCAAATCAGCTCACTATCACTGTATGATCACGGCTATAAAGTGAACGCGTCTGTATGAATAGAGAGAGTGGATTATTTACTTATACCATGCATTTGTGTTATTACCATCTGTATAAGTGGCCATCAGCACATCAGCACTTATTTGCATCGTAATTCACTGTAAAAGATGCATTTCTAGCAATCTCAGGAAGTTCTGTAATGGGCAAACAAAGTTAAATCTTTTTATTCTTATTTTTCTTACTCAAATAAATCATTATATAATTGAAAACAACGATGCAGTGGTATGTTTACAGACTAAATACTTTGTAGAAGCCTTCAATACTGTTGGGAAATATATTTTCTTATATTTGGGGGTGGGGGGTGTAGACATAGTCTCATAAAAATATTTGCAGGAGTCTCAGTTTTCATGATATCTTCTTCAGATTTGAAATAGAAACTCATGAGACATGTGGCTTTCAACCCATTACTTTTCTAGATTGCTCCAGGACTCATTTCATCTATTTTTATATCAAATAAAAATCCGGTTGATAAAAGTAAAGCTCAAAGGGTCTCCTTCTAAAGACACCACGATGATGTCTTCATAAGCACGTTCAGCAGTAAATCCCATAATGAGGTTTTTTGGGGGCTTGTATATAAGTTTTTTTTCTTTTCCCATTATTTGCATCTTGGTTACACAATTTAATTTAATTCATAGTAAACTACTGTGGTTTCTGTCTGCGATGTTTCCCCACAGGAAGGAAAGTCTGGGAGCATTATTTGACAAATCTATATTTTACTAGTGTCAGTAAAATCTGCGTCCCATTCACTGAGAGAGGCACTATATGACTAAGTGAGGAGAACTCATTTAAACGCTGGTATTATCTCCATAGCTTACCATTAATATCACACATACTATTAGTAAGTAAATATAACAGAAGCCTATGTGATGAAAATAAGTTAATGAGCAAATATGGTTTCTGAGCTTCAAAGCTTCAGCAGTAATCGACACTGTATATTCAAGCTTTAGAGGGAGAGGGTTAATATTCTTCTCTCTAATAAAGGCATGATCTGGATCATCAGATAGTCCTGTTTTAAGGTCTGCTTCTTATCTGATATTTACTGTTTCAATAACAGAAAGACAACTCTTGAGGTGAACTGTAAAATAAACAGAAGGTGAAGACGTGTAGAATATCAATAAGGTATCTCTTCTCTTGTTTAATACTGAACGTAGCGTAGCAGTTTACTTGGCTGTTTGATCAAATAGCACGCTTCTGCTTAGCCAGGCATCACAGGGGGGAAACCAAACGCCGCTCAGTCGGTGATCTGAATATAGACAGTAAAAGAAACACAGCGACTCCATTGGATTCAACGGAGACAAGTGAAGTCAATTAGAAGCAGCAGTTACTGGGGGTCGAGCGTACCTCGCAGACAGAAACTAAGTTTTCTGATTAATTATCTCCCTTGACTTCATGCCTCCACGTCCCCCGATAGCCTCATAGACAGTAGAAGATTGTCTGTGCGCTTCTCCTCCTGTCCATACGGTAATTTATCTACTGCGCCACAGAGAGTCACTGGTTATGACTCAATCGTTAGCCTATTTATTTTACAAAAACTGCTTCTATGGGACCAGACCATAAGATACAAGGTAATGGAGCCTTTCATACATTTTCTGTGAACTTTAGAAATAATTAATGGAGAAATGGAGTCTTTAAACGCCTCAGATGTAAAGTTATTCGCTGTCAAAGTGACGCCAAAATGAATGGGAGTCAATGGGATGCTAACAGCAGGTGGGGGTCCGCTAGCCAATGGTGACGCCCAGGGGTGCTTCAATAAAATATGAAACCCTGCCCCCCTGTGTCTTTTTCTCTTGAGCTGAATCAGGAGAGCTGAATTAGTCTTGTGCTACAGCGCCACACTGGTCAAACCGCATCACTGCAGGTGCTAAATAACTCATTTTACATATGACTAATCGACAACAAAATGATAAAGACTGATTAAAACAGGACATCTGATTTCTCCAAGCCGTTAAAACACACTCACGACATCTATGCACTCTTGTTTGACTATAAGCGGTTATATTATATTCAGACATTTATATATATATATAGAATTGATATATTCAGCCAGTTTTGACCCAGCTAATATGTAACGATTAAATGTTTATTGGGTCTCTAAGTGACCCTACAGTGGCAGAACCCCAGTGTCTGAGCTTACGTAGTTCTTGATCTCTCTGCGTGCGCTGGAGTCGATGGCCAGCCATCTCTGCTGGTGCTGTGTCTTCACATCCGGGTCCTTGGAGGTCAGAGAGTTCTTGACCTGCAGGCCGGCCGCGACCCGAGCCACCTGCGTGTTCCCGGGGTTGGCCAACACCTTGGACAGCTCCACCAGGAACGTGGGCTGAAACCAGCACAGACAGCAGATTTAATCCAGCCGCGAGAAATAGGTGCAGTTTAAGAGAGGAGCCTTTATACTAGAATCAGTCACCGCTCAAGTGATCAGCTGTCATGGAGAAAACAGATTCAGTGTAGCGCAGAGAACTTCATTGATTAGAACATAACTTTATGAGATTGTGATGAACTAAATTCATATCTTTTTAGTGATTCCTAATGGAGAGTCTTTACGTCGCTGGGCGCCTCCAGAATCAGTGAGGATGCAATAACTATACATACAGTTTGCCAAATCTGCTATGAAGTCATTAAAACAGCTTTAGCTGAGGGTGCCTTGATTCTGTTCAGGCCTGGACACACAGAGCAAGAGAGTGTAGAGGTCAGAGGTCACACTGAGGAGTGTCTGCTCACCAGGTTCTCGATGGCCGCCTGCTCCAGAAACTTCTGCGCCGCCTCCAGCTCATTCCGATCTGAAACAAGCACAGCCGAGAATCAGACAACACTTCTCCCGCCACAGCCCAACACCGCCCCACATCAGCTCTGAAGCTCGGAGAAGATCGCAGGGGATGACTGAGCGCTAGCGAGCTAACGCCTAGCCACTTCCTGACTAGCATGCTAACATGTTTTAAACTTTGGCAGCTCGAGCGGACGCCCCACACGGGCCAAGAGCGCGCGCGGACGCCTGTCGAAGAGTTTAATGTTATCAGAAGTAATGTTAGGAACGAAATCACATTATCTGTGTGCGTCAGGGACTTGTCGCCACGCAGGCCGGCAAACGCTCGCTTTCGAACGCTGCGTTGCTTTACCGCCTGATGCACACGTTGGCGGCTCGCGTCGACAGTCAGAAGCGTTAAACGCTGTTTGTGTTCCCGCAGAGTGCAAGGCGTGTCGCGGGGCCTGCGCGGCACTAACCGCCCGCTAGCGCGATCTGGATCCCGCGCGTGAGAAAGCGCCGAGGCGCGGAACTGACCTGGAGACACGGTTTTTTCGAGGATTGTGATCAGCTCCATTCTGACGGGAGAGTCGGGTCAGAGTTGCGTCGCGTCCACGCCTAACACCGTAGACGAGCAGTTCCCGCGCTACTGCTTCTGCTGCTCTTCATCAGCCGCTGTTGCGAGGAAAAGGCCGCGCCGATCTCCCGCCCGCGGAACGATATCGCGCACTGACGTCAGAGGCTCCGCCTATCCGGCGTCACGACGCACACGCGTCAGAGACTCACGCGCTTCTGAGCGTCACACACACAGGAAGGATTTCATATATTTGTCATATATTAGACAGAACACAGAACACTTTCTCCTGTGGTTTCTTTGAAATGTAATAGTGTATTGATAACAGAAAAAGTATAACTAGAATTAGTCTCAAGCTACACAAAGAGAGTAATACAACACTTTTGAACGCTTCTCATAACTGGATTGGGTCAAATGATCAGCAGAAATAGATCTGTTAGAAATATTTCAGAAGAATATTTGGGGGAAGATATGCCATTCTCTTTTTATACTATGGTTCAAATCTGTTAACATATTTACTGATATACTTTATTTGGACCACTACTTGTGCACAATATGTTAATATTGAGCCTGAAATGTGTTTTAATGTGACTATCGATGAGGATCGTATGATCTTTGAATAATATCAGTCTTTAAATGCAAGATATCTGAAGTATAGCAGCAGTATTTCCACTTGAACACAATCTGATATACTTCAGTGTGTCTTTAGTTGGACTACACAGTTAGCAGACCTTAAGAATATAGAAAAAGTATGATTGCAGGCTGTTATTAGTCCATAATCATGTAACTGTATTTGTAATCAAGTTAGCATGAAAAAAATGTATTTCAAATATATCTTAACATATTTATTTTCACTAGGGATCTGGAGTAAACCTTTCATAGATCATTCAATTCTGAATCGATACACTGATGCATCAGCCCAATGAGCAGCTCCTTCTACAGCGGTCTGTGATGAAGGCTGTGTGAGACTGAACCACAGATGTCCTTCATCCGTCCTGGAGCAGGTGATGTCCCACACTCCTGTGTCTGACACAGCTTCTGAGCGACGGAGGCTTTCACCTGAAGCACCTAGTGCTCTTCTCATCTGTCTGCAGATAGCTCCTGGTGTCTCTGGTCCTCCTCCTGCCGTCACACCCTGAGCTTGTCTTCCAGCAGGAACATTTTAAAATGAAATATTCTCCAGAGGGTCACCCAGGTATCAGAGGTTTAGCCGGCTTCCAGAGTAAGCGTCCAGCTCAGATAAAACATGTTATTGTTGCTGCTGCTTCTTTTAAAGACAATCTGCTGTTCACACTCATCTTAAAATGTAGGCATTCAAGTCAATACTTTATTGAACATAATTCATATTGCAGTCATGGTGAACAAGTGTTATTTTTCAGTATACACAACAGAACTGTAAGACTGTACAGAAAGCCCTTCCCACCCATCCCCAGCAGGAGAACTACTCGAACATCAGGGTTCTCCTGTGGATCTGCTGGAGCTGCGGCCGGGTCAGTTCCTCAGCGCTAGCACAGTTGGTCCAGGGCCACGCTACACACGTCTGGGTTGGCGATCGTAAGAATGAGTGACTAGATGAATGTGTGTGAGTGGAGGCCGTTGGGATGAGTCCTCCAGCCTGGGTAATGAACAGGAGTGTAATGATCTGTCTCTGGGAGAGGAGGGAGAAATTAGCAGGTCAGTCTCTGTGGGTACCAGCACACTGGCTAAATATGACTGGATTCTGTGAGCAGCGATCCCCGTCTGTGAGCGGTCAGTGCGTCTCAGCGCATGTAAACCACAGATGCTTTCTGGGACGTGAGGGCCGGCCGCGTGGACTATTTGAGGCAGCGCTCGAAGTAGGTGGCTCCCACGTATCCTCCGCGCAGCGAGCGCTGGACGTTCTGCTCGAACAGACCCCGGTTGGTCTGCAGCACCTCCGCTGCCTCCTTGTTCAGAGGATCTTCAGGATTGGGCTCCTGCGGACGACACACACACCAGCTGGAGTCAACATCTGTGCCTCAAACACACAGAAACTCACTCGAGGAGATGAACCTACCAGGAACAGATACTGGAGTCCATATATGATGGAGTTAATGGTCAACACCGGCTTCCAGTCTTCTCTGAAACACAGAGAGTGATCACACACTGCATAGTGCACTAAAGTCAGTCTGAGCCCCAAATAAATGTAGAACAGCAGCTCATGTGTGAAACGTGTGTGTTTGGTCTCTCAGAAGATATGGGTATGGACTGGATATAGTGTAGCTACACAGACATCTGCTTGTGTTGAGCACAGCGCTCACAATCTCATTACATCTGAACAGCCGGTGTGTAGGAGTGCACACTATACCTCAAAATATTGAGACAGACGTTGCCTTCGAGGTCGATGTTGGGGTGATAGACCATGGTTTCACATTTGACTTTAGGAGGGTCGTGAGGGTATCCCTGTCCCACCTGAGAGACGATAACACACACGATCAGAAGATCAAGAACTAAAGACCAGGCTGACGAACAGGTGAAAGGATGTGCCTTTAGGATATTCTGAGCAGGTTTGGGTCACACTTTAGAGCTGTGTTTGTGACTTACTGCAGGACTGATACGAGTTACTGAGGAACTAACACAGATTCTTCATTAACTCTTCACTCACACTGTTAACTGTGTGTTAACTGATACGTGTGTTATACCATTTCATGATTGTGTTAAGTAACAGTTAGCTAAGGTTCAAGAAATATAACTATGAAGTAACTAGAACTGAACAGTTATACACAAATAATCACTATAATGATCCTGCTGTGGCCCACAAATCAAGTACTAGAGTAAAAGTACAGATACCCCAGTAAAATGTACCTCCAGTGAAGTTATGAGTAGAGCTGTTCGTTTTCAGTTACTTGAGTAAAGGACAAGTATAAAGTACTACTACAGTAACAACTCTGTTACAGTCCACTTATTAGCCTTTTAATGGAAATGAAATATGCATTTAGTTTTCTTCTAAACATTTAACTTTTGATTGTAAAATGTTTGTTAAAGTAGTTAAAATGTGGGCAGTATGCGTGTTAAAACCGAATAAAATATGCTGTATTAAGAAATGTTCTCATCTGAGCTGAAGTTGTGCCGTGTATTTTACAGAGTTTGATTACTTTGATAGGTTTAGAGTATGTCAGAATGATGTAGTAATTATTATTTACTTCACTTCAGAATACTGTCTCGGGTTTGAAATCAGATTAATAGAACAATTATTGATGGTTCAGAATAGGTCTTGCAGAATCATTTGATAACTCTTTATTAATTACTGTATTTTCACTTTCCCTCAATCCTTGCCCTACACACAGGGATATAATGAATGGTAATGTGGTATATAATGAGGAGGACACATACAGTACTGTATATAAGATATAAAAGAGCTAAGGTAAGTTATCACAAGACACTGGAGCGGTGCTGGGCTCCTGATTTCTCACAAAACACAACCACAGACCAATTCACTACACACACAAAACCTCTGGAAAACTAATCCTTTTTCACACTACTACTACTGCTAATAACATGTATACTGTATGAAGGGTCACAATTCAATCTTATTGTGTATAAATGTTCATTAGTAAAAACCTGATTCCAAAAAAGTTGGGACACTGTACAAATTGTGAGTTAAAAAGTAACGGAATAATTTACAAATCTCATTAACTTATATTTTATTCACAGTAGAATATAGATAACATCAAATGTTGAAAATGAGACATTCTGAAATGTCAAAAGTTGGGACAGATAACAATAAGAGGCCAGAAAAGTTCAATTGTCAATTGGGAACATGATTGGGTATAAAAGAGCCTCTCAGAGTGGCAGTGTCTCTCAGAAGTCAAGATGGGCAGAGGATCACCAATTCCTCCAATGCTGCGGCGAATAATACTGGAGCAATATCAGAAAGGAGCTTCTCAGAGACAAATTGCAAAGAGTTTGAAGATATCATCATCTACAGTGCATAATATCATCCATAGATTCAGAGAATCTGGAACAATCTCTGTGTGTAAGGGTCAAGGGTCAAAACCACACTGGATGCCCGTGATCTTCAGCTCTTAGACGGCACTGCATCACATACAGGAATGCTACTGTAATGGAGATCACAACATGGGCTCAGGAATACTTCCAGAAAACATTGTCAGTGAACACAATCCACCGTGACATTCACTGTTACCAGCTAAAACTCTATAGGTCAAGAAAGAAGCCGTATTTAAACATGATCCAGAAGCGCAGGTGTTTTCTCTGGGCCAGGGATCATTTAAAATGGACTGTGGCAAAGTGGAAACTGTTCTGTGGTCAGACGAATCAAAATGTGAAGATCTTTTTGGAAAACTGAGAGGCAATGTCATTCGGACTAAAGAGGACAAGGACAACCCAAGTTGTTATCGTTGCTCAGTTCAGAAGCTGCATCTCTGATGGTATGGTGTTGCATGAGTGTGTGTGGCATGGGCAGCTTACACATCTGGAAAGATGAGCTCCATCAATGCTGAAAGGTATATACAAGTTCTAGAACAACATATGCTCCCATCCAGACCTCGTCTCTTTCAGGGAAGAACTTGCATTTTCCAACATGACAATGCCAGACCACATACTGCATCAACTACAACATCATGACTGTGTAGAAGAAGAATCTGGGTCTGAAATGACCAGCCTGCAGTCCAGATCTTTCACCCATAGAAAACATCTGGTGCATCATAAAGAGGAAGATGTGATGAAGAAGACCTAAGACAGTTGAGTAACTAGAAGCCTGTATTAGACAAGAATGGGACAACATTCCTATTCCTAAACTTGAGCAGCTTGTCTCCTCAGTCCCCAGACGTTTGCAGACTGTTATAACAAGAAGAGGAGATGCCATACAGTGGTAAACATGGGCTTGTCCCAACTATTTCTTATATGTGATGATGCCATGAAATTTAAAATCAACTTATTTTTCCCTTAAAATTATACATTTTCTCATTTTAAACGTTTGATATGTCATCTATGTTGTATTCTGAATAAAATATTGACATTTGAAACTTCCACATCATTGCATTCAGTTTTTATTCACAATTTGTACAGTGTCCCAACTTTTATTAAATCGGGTTTGTAGTTACTTCATATTTGTTTTTCTTGAACCCTGAATGACAGAATACATTAGTTATTGATTAGCTAACTAATACTTAACACAATCATGAAATTATTTAACATACTGATTAGTAAACACATCTTCCTTAGTTAACAGTAGTGAGTGAAGTGTTACTGAAGAATCTCTGTTAGTTCTTCAGTAAGAAACAGTGTTAGCCAGGGTTCAGCTTGTGTGTGTTTTCCTGATCTGACTGAAGACTTTCCCCAGGCTTCTTCTGAGTACACTACACACTCACACACACACACACACACACACACACACAGTTCTCAAGCTCTCTCTCATTAGATGTCCACAGACCCAGAGGTGCTGTTTACCTTAAAACTGAAGACAAATTTCCCACCTTTATAGAAACCCTGCAGAAGAAGAAGAGAGAAGCTGATAAATGAACTACATCAGAGAGAGCCGCAGCACAGATCACAAGAGACTCAAAGATAGCAGATATCACAACAGACTGCTGCTGAAAAACTGGATTAAGAGCTGCACGCTTCTGATAAACACCAGGGCTGGCTCTCAAATCAACTCCTTCCATTCCATATTCAATTAGCATTCTCCATTCAACTCAATCAATATAGATATAATACAAAACATTAGGAGCCAACCTGTGCATTAAACTCTCTTATCTTAGATACACTTGGGTACATTAAAACAGAACCCATCTGATATATCAAAGATAAAATAATCATACAAAAAAAAGAAATCAACCACATTTTTAAAAACGATTACCGTATTTTTCGGACTATAAGTCGCACCTGAGTATAAGTCGCATCAGTCCAAAAATATGTCATGATGAGGAAAAAACATATATAAGTCGCACTGGACTACAAGTTGCATTTATTCAGAACCAAGAGGTCACATGACCGTCTCCAGCCTCGAGAGGGCGCTCTATGTGTTCAGTGTAGACTACAGGAGAACTGAGCAGCACAGAGCGCCCTCCGGCGGCTGCAGACGGTCATGTGACCTCTTGGTTCATTTGTCTTGGTTCATGTCAAATTAATTTAGATAACTCACACCTGACTATAAGTCGCAGGACCAGCCAAACTATGAAAAAAGTGCGACTTATAGTCCGGAAAATATGGTAATCAAAATGTTTTTTTGTTTTTTTATCCAGCCCTAATAAACATGTCTTTTGATAAGAGCTGTAGTTTTCTGGCCTTTCTGAAGGGAGAATAAATCGGACAACGAAACCAAATGTGCTGGGACTTGACTGATGCTTCAGAATGAAGGCTAGCGTCTGACTGTGGTGTTCAGCTCTGGGTTCAGTGCTCACCTCGTCCGGGGAGATGAGGAGCTTGAAGCTGAGCAGGTCGTCCTGGTCGGGGAACACCATCTCACACGTCTTCGGCAGGTTCAGCTCGTTGATGTCTGACACACAGAAACAGCAGCAGCATTACTTCAGCTTCCACACACACACACACACACGTGATGCTATGAAGGTTTAGTTATGACCGTTCGGCCCGGAGACACAACCCTTGACTGAGAGTGGGATTTCTGCTCTGTACATAGACTGATTTAAGTGCCTTTTTATAGGATTTCTGTGAGCCGCAGAAGCCCTGATTATAGATATGTTCCTCATGTTTCAAATCAGTCCACTTCCCGTGCATTCACATTGCCGCGGAGGTGTTGGATGGACATGATCGTGATAGAGAAGATGTGTTAGCATGCATGTTTATAGAAGAGTGAATCTGACAGGTATGCTGTGGTTCAACTGAGTTCTGCAGTACAAATGGAGAATATCGAGCGCTGTTTCCCATGAATGCTGGGGATGTTATGCAGTGTTTTCCAGCACCTGGCAACCCGGGGTGTAGAGACACTATTGGGTGAGGAGTCAGTGGGCGGAGTCACAGACCACACCACACACAGAGCTTCAGCACTCAACACACATCTCAGCAGAGTAATGATGCAGAAAACCTCTGAACCTATCTGCACGTGTGCTTTAGTACAGGCACAAACTCACAACACCTTTAAACAACATTAATCAATGACCATCTGGACCAACTGATCAATAATTCACATTCAGAATGCTAAACAACTGCTACTTTGACTCTTTCCTGATAAAAACTGTGAAAGTGTTTCATTAAAGCTCCCTAAACACTGTAAAATGTTAAACCACAGCCACACCGTTATTAAATGTCCTGAATTAAGAAATGAACTCTGAATGAGGGAAGTAAAGTCTTGACATCTGGCGACCGTGATGCTTGTTACTAATACAGAACTACAAATGCAAATAGCAACTAAAAATTTACATCTTCAGGATTTTTCCTGAACATTTTCCAACTAACTTTCTCAGTTGGCTGCACGAGCACATATTTTATAATCTTTTTTTGCGCTACAACATGAGATTAATCGATGCGTGTGTTATCATGGTTTATAGTTAGTTACTGGAAACAACAGTGGTTAACAAGCTGAGCTTTAAGGGCTTTCACTTTCAATTTCATAATCTGTCACTTTTTACAAGACGAGATAATTGTCTATTTTGCTTACATACACCTTTTACTTTTTAAGACTAAAACAAAAGAGAGATTCATTGTTATTCTTAATTAAAAAGCACAACAATCAAACAATGACAGACTAACTTAAAAACAAGGTTTATTCACAAAACAAATAAGATGGAGCACTGCATACACCACATGCTGTATTATAGACTCACTAATGACAAAACGTTTAGAAACCACGAGGACTAAATAAATCAGAGAGAGCCTGCAAGGCGTAACGTGAGGGAAACAGCAAAGATTACGCTTTATTAAAGGAAAACAAGAAGAAAAGTCCCACTAAACCTGCTGTTGGTGATGGTGCTCTCTGGTCTTTAACTTGAAAACCCTCTGAGTGCTGAGGCTCTGTGTCTCATGCTTTCAGCCTCGTCGGCCATGTTTCTTCTCATATACAACAGAAATGGCACAAGGAAGATACTCGAGCAAACAGCTGGAGCTTTCAAACAGAGAAGAACTTAAGACTGCAGCTTTACACGGACAGTTCACCCAAAAATGTTGTTTTCTTATGCTGAACATAGAAGATATTCGAAGACTGCTGGGAATCTGTTCCTCATTCAATGTCTATTCCTCTCAAATGATAACGCCTCTAAAAGCACAGAAAAAGAGTTGTTTCTGACATGAATCCTGTTATTTTCTGGTTTATATGAAGAGGCCGTGGTTCACACAAACACGGAGCTCATCGTGCAGCAGGTCAGTGGTGTGTGTGTGGTGTGTGTAAATCTGTTGATGTAAAGCGAGCGAACAGTCAAACAGTCGGTGTTGCAATTGACTTCCATAGTATGTTTTTATTCCTGCTATGAAAGAGAAGGTCAACCACCAACTGTTTGATTACCAGCAACCTTCAAAATATATTCTATGTTCAACAAAAGAAAGCAACTCATACAGGTTTGAAACGACATGACGGTATGATTGTCCCATTTAATGACTTGTTAACTACTTAATTTAGTTGTCCCTAAACGCACATTCAGAAGGAGTATCAGGAGTATCAGGAGTATCAGAGACGACGGAGCTTTACGAGTAAACCTACGCTTCAGAAACACGCTCTATTTACACCACACACACCACAGACCTGCTGCACGATGAGCTCAGTGTTTGTGTGAACCACGACCTCTTTATATAAACCAGAAAATAACAGGATTCATGTCAGAAACACCTGGGTTTCTGTACTTCTAGAGGCATTAACATTTGAGTGGAATAGACATTGAATGAGGAACAGAAATCTCTGATGTCTTATTAAAACGCCCTCAATTTGTGTTGTGAAGATAGATGAAAGGTAGAGTCAATGCAGACAGAGTGCTCATTTTTAGGGTGACTGTAATGTTAGAGTCAGTGGTGAGCAGGTTTGCTCCAGTCGTCTCTTCACTGAACTGTCAGGAGTCCAGCACATGAACAAGCCGACAGACCTCCCTCACAGAAGCCCACATGTGTCTGGGCCTGACTCCGAACACACATCTGTCCGTGCATGACTCCGAACACACATCTGTCCGTGCGTGACTCCGAACACACATCTGTCCGGGCCTGACTCCGAACACACATCTGTGCGGGCCTGACTCCGAACACACATCTGTCCGTGCGTGGCTCCGAACACACATGTGTCTGGGCCTGACTCCGAACACACATCTGTCCGGGCCTGACTCCGAACACACATCTGTCCGGGCCTGACTCCGAACACACATCTGTCTGGGCCTGACTCCGAACACACATCTGTCCGTGCGTGGATCCGAACACACATCTGTGCGGGAGTGACTCCGAACACACATCTGTGCGGGCGTGACTCCGAACACACATCTGTGCGGGCGTGACTCCGAACACACATCTGTGCGGGCGTGACTCCGAACACACATCTGTGCGGGCGTGGCTCCGAACACACATCTGTGCGGGCGTGACTCCGAACACACATCTGTCCGGGCCTGACTCCGAACACACATCTGTGCGGGCCTGACTCCGAACACACATCTGTCCGTGCGTGGCTCCGAACACACATGTGTCTGGGCCTGACTCCGAACACACATCTGTCCGGGCCTGACTCCGAACACACATCTGTCCGGGCCTGACTCCGAACACACATCTGTCTGGGCCTGACTCCGAACACACATCTGTCCGTGCGTGGATCCGAACACACATCTGTGCGGGAGTGACTCCGAACACACATCTGTGCGGGCGTGACTCCGAACACACATCTGTGCGGGCGTGACTCCGAACACACATCTGTGCGGGCGTGACTCCGAACACACATCTGTGCGGGCGTGGCTCCGAACACACATCTGTGCGGGCGTGACTCCGAACACACATCTGTCCGTGCGTGGCTCCGAACACACATGTGTCTGGGCCTGACTCCGAACACACATCTGTCCGGGCCTGACTCCGAACACACATCTGTCCGGGCCTGACTCCGAACACACATCTGTCCGTGCGTGGCTCCGAACACACATCTGTCCGTGCGTGGCTCCGAACACACATCTGTCTGGGCCTGACTCCGAACACACATCTGTCCGTGCGTGGATCCGAACACACATCTGTGCGGGCGTGACTCCGAACACACATCTGTGCGGGCGTGACTCCGAACACACATCTGTGCGGGCGTGACTCCGAACACACATCTGTGCGGGCGTGGCTCCGAACACACATCTGTGCGGGCGTGACTCCGAACACACATCTGTCCGTGCGTGGCTCCGAACACACATGTGTCTGGGCCTGACTCCGAACACACATCTGTCCGGGCCTGACTCCGAACACACATCTGTCCGGGCCTGACTCCGAACACACATCTGTCCGTGCGTGGCTCCGAACACACATCTGTCCGTGCGTGGCTCCGAACACACATCTGTGCGGGCCTGACTCCGAACACACATCTGTGCGGGCGTGACTCCGAACACACATCTGTCCGTGCATGACTCCGAACACACATCTGTCCGGGCGTGACTCCGAACACACATCTGTCCGGGCGTGACTCCGAACACACATGTGTCTGGGCCTGACTCCGAACACACATCTGTGCGGGCCTGACTCCGAACACACATCTGTCCGGGCCTGACTCCGAACACACATCTGTCCGTGCGTGGATCCGAACACACATCTGTGCGGGAATGACTCCGAACACACATCTGTGCGGGCGTGACTCCGAACACACATCTGTGCGGGCGTGACTCCGAACACACATCTGTCCGGGCCTGACTCCGAACACACATGTGTCTGGGCCTGACTCCGAACACACATCTGTCCGGGCCTGACTCCGAACACACATCTGTCCGGGCCTGACTCCGAACACACATCTGTCCGTGCGTGGCTCCGAACACACATCTGTCCGTGCGTGGCTCCGAACACACATCTGTGCGGGCCTGACTCCGAACACACATCTGTGCGGGCGTGACTCCGAACACACATCTGTCCGGGCGTGACTCCGAACACACATCTGTCCGGGCGTGACTCCGAACACACATCTGTCCGGGCGTGACTCCGAACACACATCTGTGCGGGCGTGACTCCGAACACACATCTGTCCGGGCGTGACTCCGAACACACATCTGTCCGGGCGTGACTCCGAACACACATCTGTCCGGGCGTGACTCCGAACACACATCTGTCCGGGCGTGACTCCGAACACACATCTGTCGGGGCGTGACTCCGAACACACATCTGTCCGGGCGTGACTCCGAACACACATCTGTGCGGGCGTGACTCCGAACACACATCTGTTGGGGCGTGACTCCGAACACACATCTGTGCGGGCGTGACTCCGAACACACATCTGTCTGGGCGTGACTCCGAACACACATCTGTCCGGGCGTGACTCCGAACACACATCTGTGCGGGCGTGACTCCGAACACACATCTGTCCGTGCGTGGCTCCGAACACACATGTGTCTGGGCCTGACTCCGAACACACATCTGTCCGGGCCTGACTCCGAACACACATCTGTCCGGGCCTGACTCCGAACACACATCTGTCCGTGCGTGGCTCCGAACACACATCTGCCCGTGCATGGCTCTGAACACACATCTGTCCAGGCGTGACTCCGAACACACATCTGCCCGTGCGTGACTCCGAACACACATCTGTCCGTGCGTGGCTCCGAACACACATGTGTCTGGGCCTGACTCCGAACACACATCTGTCCGGGCCTGACTCCGAACACACATCTGTCCGGGCCTGACTCCGAACACACATCTGTCCGTGCGTGGCTCCGAACACACATCTGTCCGTGCGTGGCTCCGAACACACATCTGTGCGGGCCTGACTCCGAACACACATCTGTGCGGGCGTGACTCCGAACACACATCTGTCCGGGCGTGACTCCGAACACACATCTGTCCGGGCGTGACTCCGAACACACATCTGTGCGGGCGTGACTCCGAACACACATCTGTCCAGGCGTGACTCCGAACACACATCTGTCCGGGCGTGACTCCGAACACACATCTGTGCGGGCGTGACTCCGAACACACATCTGTGCGGGCGTGACTCCGAACACACATCTGTCGGGGCGTGACTCCGAACACACATCTGTCCGGGCCTGACTCCGAACACACATCTGTCCAGGCGTGACTCCGAACACACATCTGTCCGGGCGTGACTCCGAACACACATCTGTCCGTGCGTGGATCCGAACACACATCTGTCCGTGCGTGGCTCCGAACACACATCTGTCCGTGCATGGCTCCGAACACACATCTACCGGTGCATGGCTCCGAACACACATCTGTGCGGGAGTGACTCCGAACACACATCTGTCCGGGCCTGACTCCGAACACACATCTGTGCGGGCGTGACTCCGAACACACATCTGTCCGGGCGTGGCTCCGAACACACATCTGTCCGTGCATGGCTCCGAACACACATCTGTGCGGGCGTGACTCCGAACACACATCTGTCCAGGCGTGACTCCGAACACACATCTGTCTGGGCGTGACTCCGAACACACATCTGTCCAGGCGTGACTCCGAACACACATCTGTCCGGGCGTGACTCCGAACACACATCTGTCCGTGCGTGGATCCGAACACACATCTGTCCGTGCGTGGCTCCGAACACACATCTGTCCGTGCATGGCTCCGAACACACATCTACCCGTGCATGGCTCCAAACACACATCTGTGCGGGAGTGACTCCGAACACACATCTGTGCGGGCGTGACTCCGAACACACATCTGTCCAGGCGTGACTCCGAACACACATCTGTCCAGGCGTGACTCCGAACACACATCTGCCCGTGCGTGGCTCCGAACACACATCTGCCCGGGTGTGACTCTGTACACACATCTGTCGAGTTGTTGCTCCGAACACAACTATCCGGGCGTGACTCCGAACACACATCTGTGCGGGCGTGACTTCGAACACACATCTGTCCGGGCCTGACTCCGAACACATCTGTCCGGGCGTGACTTCGAACACACATCTGTCCGGGCCTGACTCCGAACACATCTGTCTGGGCATGACTCCGAACACACATCCGTCCGGGCCTGACTCCGAACACATCTGTCTGGGCGTGACTCCGAACACAAATCTGTCCGGGCGTGGCTCCGAACACACATCTGTCCGTGCGTGGCTCCGAACACACATCTGCCTGGGCGTGACTCCGAACACACATCTGTGCGGGCGTGACTCCGAACACACATCTGTCCGGGCGTGACTCCGAACACACATCTGTCCGGGCGTGACTACGAACACACATCTGTCCGGGCCTGACTTCGAACACACATCTGTCCGGGCCTGACTCCGAACACATCTGTCTGGGCGTGACTCCGAACACAAATCTGTCCGGGCGTGACTCCGAACACACATCTGTGCGGGCGTGACTCCGAACACACATCTGTCCGGGCGTGACTCCGAACACACATGTGTCCGGGCGTGACTACGAACACACATCTGTGCGGGCGTGACTCCGAACACACATCTGTCCGGGCCTGACTCCGAACACATCTGTCCGGGCGTGACTCCGAACACAAATCTGTCCGGGCGTGACTCCGAACACACATCTGTCCGGGCGTGACTCCGAACACACATCTGTCCGGGCGTGACTACGAACACACATCTGTCCGGGCGTGACTCCGAACACACATCTGTCCGGGCGTGACTCCGAACACATCTGTCCGGGCGTGATTCCGAACACACATCTGTCCGGGCGTGACTCCGAACACAAATCTGTCCGGGCGTGACTCCGAACACAAATCTGTCCGGGCGTGACTCCGAACACACATCTGTCCGGGCGTGACTCCGAACACACATCTGTGCGGGCGTGACTCCGAACACACATCTGTGCGGGCGTGACTCCGAACACACATCTGTCGGGGCGTGACTCCGAACACACATCTGTGCGGGCGTGACTCCGAACACACATCTGTGCGGGCGTGACTCCGAACACACATCTGTGCGGGCGTGACTCCGAACACACATCTGTGCGGGCGTGACTCCGAACACACATCTGTCCGGGTGTGACTCCGAACACACATCTGTGCGGGCGTGACTCCGAACACACATCTGTGCGGGCGTGACTCCGAACACACATCTGTCCGGGCGTGACTCCGAACACACATCTGTGCGGGCGTGACTCCGAACACACATCTGTCCGGGCGTGACTCCGAACACACATCTGTCCGGGCGTGACTCCGAACACACATCTGTGCGGGCGTGACTCCGAACACACATCTGTCCGGGCGTGACTCCGAACACACATCTGTCCGGGCGTGACTCCGAACACACATCTGTCCGGGCGTGACTCCGAACACACATCTGTCCGGGCGTGACTCCGAACACACATCTGTGCGGGCGTGACTCCGAACACACATCTGTGCGGGCGTGACTCCGAACACACATCTGTCCGGGCGTGACTCCGAACACACATCTGTGCGGGCGCGACTCCGAACACACATCTGTCGGGGCGTGACTCCGAACACACATCTGTCCGGGCGTGACTCCGAACACACATCTGTCCGGGCGTGACTCCGAACACACATCTGTCCGGGCGTGACTCCGAACACACATCTGTGCGGGCGTGACTCCGAACACACATCTGTGCGGGCGTGACTCCGAACACACATCTGTCCGGGCGTGACTCCGAACACACATCTGTCCGGGCGTGACTCCGAACACACATCTGTCTGGGCGTGACTCCGAACACACATCTGTCCAGGCGTGACTCCGAACACACATCTGTCGGGGCGTGACTCCGAGCACACATCTGTGCGGGCGTGACTCCGAACACACATCTGTGCGGGCGTGACTCCGAACACACATCTGTCCGGGTGTGACTCCGAACACACATCTGTGCGGGCGTGACTCCGAACACACATCTGTGCGGGCGTGACTCCGAACACACATCTGTCCGGGCGTGACTCCGAACACACATCTGTGCGGGCGTGACTCCGAACACACATCTGTCCGGGCGTGACTCCGAACACACATCTGTCCGGGCGTGACTCCGAACACACATCTGTGCGGGCGTGACTCCGAACACACATCTGTCCGGGCGTGACTCCGAACACACATCTGTCCGGGCGTGACTCCGAACACACATCTGTCCGGGCGTGACTCCGAACACACATCTGTCCGGGCGTGACTCCGAACACACATCTGTGCGGGCGTGACTCCGAACACACATCTGTGCGGGCGTGACTCCGAACACACATCTGTCCGGGCGTGACTCCGAACACACATCTGTGCGGGCGCGACTCCGAACACACATCTGTCGGGGCGTGACTCCGAACACACATCTGTCCGGGCGTGACTCCGAACACACATCTGTCCGGGCGTGACTCCGAACACACATCTGTCCGGGCGTGACTCCGAACACACATCTGTGCGGGCGTGACTCCGAACACACATCTGTGCGGGCGTGACTCCGAACACACATCTGTCCGGGCGTGACTCCGAACACACATCTGTCGGGGCGTGACTCCGAACACACATCTGTCTGGGCGTGACTCCGAACACACATCTGTGCGGGCGTGACTCCGAACACACATCTGTCCAGGCGTGACTCCGAACACACATCTGTCCGGGCGTGACTCCGAACACACATCTGTCTGGGCGTGACTCCGAACACACATCTGTCCGTGCGTGGATCCGAACACACATCTGTCCGTGCGTGGCTCCGAACACACATCTGTCCGGGCGTGACTCCGAACACACATCTGTCTGGGCGTGACTCCGAACACACATCTGTGCGGGCGTGACTCCGAACACACATCTGTCGGGGCGTGACTCCGAACACACATCTGTGCGGGCGTGACTCCGAACACACATCTGTCCGGGCGTGACTCCGAACACACATCTGTCCGGGCCTGACTCCGAACACACATCTGTCCGGGCGTGACTCCGAACACACATCTGTCTGGGCGTGACTCCGAACACACATCTGTCCAGGCGTGACTCCGAACACACATCTGTCTTGATGGGCTGAGATCTGATACTCTAGGCCTCAATGTTATGACTGAGAATGAAGCTCGTTAGTTTGCTCTGACAGAAAACCAGCGTTTCTCCCGTGATGTGTGACTTTAGACAGGAGCTTCACTCTCTGCGACTGCTCTGAAGTCTCCAAACATCGAGTATATAATAACAATAAAACAGCGCAGTCTAACTAAAGAGTGCGCTCAAATATGTTAGCTAGCTCGGCGGCTAATTTTAGTTTCGCTGTCCTCCTTCACTCCTCATCGTTTCGAGAAGATGTCTGTAAACGGTGTGTCCTGAGAGCCCGAGCGAGCTGCAGTGTGTGTGTGTGTGTGTGTGTGTGTGTCTGATAGAGAGATGAATACAGGCTCGTACCCTTCTGTATCCGCAGCTGGGCCGCGCTCGCCTTCTTCCCGCCGGCTCCGGCTCGCGCTCCTCCCGCAGACTCCTCGTCCTTCTTCTGCTGCTTCAGCGAGAAAAGCTTGATCATCTTCGCTCTGTTCTGCGCTAACACACGCCTGAGCCCGTCTGGCCGGATCCGACGACACTGCTGTGTTTACAGAGACTGTGCGGATGAGGGACGTGTTTAACAGCCGCCGTAGAGAAGCCGCTGTGTGTGTGTGTGTGTGTGTGTGTGTGTTAGCTGCTAATGCTAGTCATCTGACTCCGCTCACACTTACTCAAACTCTGCTTCGATACCTTGCTTACTGTTGTTATTATTATTAGGATTATTATTGCTGCTGCTGTCTGTGTTGATTTGAAAGCACGAGTGCTGTCAAACGATTAATCGCATCCAAAATAAAAGTTTTTGTTTACATAATATGTGTGTTCTGTGTATATTATATACAATTTATATATATATATATATATATATATATATATATATATATATATATATATATATATTTACATGTATATACACTTATATTCTTGTTTTTTTATATTATATATAAATATATTTAATATCAAAAAATATTCAAAGTTAAACAAAAATAATAAATATATTATTATTATATATGTTTATATGTACATAAACATACACAGTATGCACAGTACAGACCAAAAGTTTGGAAACATGACTATTTTTTATGTTTTTGAAATAAGTTTCTTCTGTTCATCAAGCCTGCATTTATTTGATCAAAAATACAGAAAAAAACAATAATATTGTGAAATATTATTACAACTTAAAATAATAGTTTTCTATTTGAATATACTTTAAAAATCATTTGTTCCTGTGAAGCAAAGCTGAATTTTCAGCATCATTCCTCCAGCTTCAGTGTCACATGTAACATCAGTCTATCACATGATCATTTAGAAATCATGCTAATATTCTGATTTATTATGAGTGTTGGAAACAGTTCTGCTGTCTAATATATTTGATCAATAAAAGGGTAAAAAGAACTGCATTTATTCAAAATAAAAAACATTTCTAATAATATATTCTAATAATATATTTTCTTTACTATCACTTTTTATCAATTTAACACATCCTTGCTGAATAAAAGTATTGACTTTATGAAAAAAGGGAAGAAAAAGAATTATTGACCCCAAATTACTGACCAGTAGTGTATATTGTTATTACAAAATATTTATATTTTAAAAATATAGCTTCTTCTCTTTTTTTTTTTTTTACTTTTTATTCATCAAAGTATCCTAAAAAGGTATCACATGTTCTGAAAAAATATGAAGCAGCAGAACTGTGTCCAGCTTTGATAATGAATCATCATATTAGAATGATTTCTAAAGGATCATGTGATAATGATCCTAAACATTCAGCTTTGCATCACAGAAGTAAATGATAATTTAAAGTATAATAAATTTAAAAACAATTATTTTAAATTGTAACAATATATCACAATATTAATTTTTTTCTGTATTTTTGATCAAATAAATGCAGGCTTGATGAGCAGAAGAAACTTCTTTCAAAAACATTAAAAATAGTAATGTTTCCAAACTTTTGGTCTGTACTGTATGTGTAAACAAAACTTTTATACTGGATGCGATCAATCGTTTGACAGCACCAAAACACTGTGTATTTTTATTTAATTAACGAATATAACATCTGAAACATTGTGCAATAAAAAAGCAATATTGTAACATTGAAACAGAATGTTTTGGGGAAGGGCCATAGTAGGGCACTAATGGACCACATTTCCCATGATGCCTTTCGGCTGTGACGAGTAGGCCGGGAGGAGCTTTCGTATTTATTTATTTTTTGTTTTTTTTATATTCCATATTTTGCATTTACCAGATGTATATATGTTTGTATGTGCGTGTTTGTCGGGGGCACGAGCGCAGTGTGCTGTGATGTGCTCGCGCTGATCTGCTCGCGCGGATCCACACTACAGCAGAGGAGCACAATAGAGAGAGCGAACAAAAGACACGTTTATCCGCGGATGCGCTTCTCTCTTCCAGTTCAGCCGAGTGTTTGGAATCACACGCGCCTGGAATATCGGCCCTCTGGGTCACAGACGAGGGTTTTCCAGACGGGAAGAGCCCTGTGATCCTCATATCTGAGGAGAAACCGAGCAGAAGCTGGACTCCTCGCCTCTCGTGGATGTGATGATGATGAAGATGGTGGTGGTTTAAGAGAGACTTTCGGGTGAACCTGAGAAAGGAGGCTGATAGGAGCAGGACAGTCGAGCGGAGAAACAAGGAAGCGATCTCTCTCTCTCTCCCTCTCGCAGGAAACATCAATCTAATGCTCGATCTAGGAGAATGCGTCTCCACGCGAGCAGGTGAGTGTCTGTGTGCTCAGCTCGTGTTCGGTCGTGTGTCTGATTGAGGCAGAACCAGTCCTCCCGGGTCAGTGTTAGTGAGGGAGGGAGGGAGGGAGGGAGTGCTAGCAGCGCCGCTGAGTGGACCTGCTAACCCATGCTAGCTCGGTCCCGGGCTCGGTCTCGGGTTCTCGCCGTGTGTTTGGCTGTATGAGAGGTAAACGCCAGCCCAGGCTCCTCACGGGCTGCTGTGGTCTGTGGTGGTTTCCGTGTAACGTTAGGCAGCAGTAGATCATGTGGAGCTGAGGAGCTAGCTAGCTGCTCGTGTTAGCTGTGCTCGCACTGAACTGTGCTGCTCGTGCTAAACCTCCCCAGCGTTAGTCCAGGTATGTCCTCTCTCGAGCCCTCCCGTGTTTCCAGTGCCTCTCAGCTCATCTTCCTGGGGTTCATGTAAGGCCCATATTTCACCTGACACTATATGATGCTGTAATTAAAGGAAATAACATGGCATCTAGCCAGAATTAGCACCAAAACACTGTAGATAGTAGAGTTTCTGTAATAAAACCAATGCAGCAATGACGTAAATAACAGCAATATGAAGAGCTATAATCACAGGGATGTCAGCTAAATGTCTGTCTGTGTCCGTGATAGTGAAAGTGTCATGTTCAGTGATGCCTTTAGCAGACACGTCTCTCTCAAATACATCACAACTCTCACATATCTACCTGTCTGGGTAACTCATGGGTCATAGTGTACTGTCATTATCTGAAAACATATTCACAATACTTCCACTATCATGCAAAAAGTGTTTTTTTTTTTTTATTGATTGCATATGTTTCTTCTTAAACCACTAAAATAAATACTTCAGTGCAGCATGATCTGTTTTCATGGTGCGTGTGTGTTCATCACACTGAAGACCCTCACAGCCCAGTTAATGACACTATATCTGAGGAGGATGTTGTTGTTGACTCCCGTTATCCAACACCACACAGAGCTATTAGTTCCTTACTGTAGCTGTCACACTTGTTAAAAGAATAATGGCTGGATTGCAATTGACTTATGGATGAAATTGCTTCGTGGAGGATCATATGACCAACACCTCACATTAAGATCCATGTCATTTTAATATATAGAGGTGCTCTGATAATATGGTGATCGTTGTTTTAAGGATGTGTTGTTCTCAAGTGTGTCGTGTGATTAAAGGGAGAGTTCACCCAACAAACAGCATTTACTCCCTGTCAGGACCTAGACCGGGTGACCCTGAAAGTCTCCCTGTGTTCTCACTGAATACTCCTGTTAAAGACAGAAAGCGCATAGTTTATTTTCTTTACTTTATAAAAACACAACGTTTTGTTGATATTGTGAGTGACCACAAATAAAAGACCCTTTGCCGTTCCGAATGATGCATTACTCTCACCTTTATGAGCTAAAATGACACGTAACCAATGAACCAAACTCAAGTGATCGCGATGGCATCTAGATGTCCTGAAAAAATACAATAATTAAAAACCAAATATAATCCCTTTGCCATTACATACCAAACCGAGCTAATTTAATATCTGAAACAGTAGTATAAGCTGTTTAGGGAGTGTTTGTCTGCTTCATTCAGACACAGTGAAGATCTGATCAGAATCAGTGTAGAGGGTCAAGTCTGGAGGATTCGGGTGCTCGAGAGAGTCCAGCTGGTTTAGACAAGGCCAGAGGTCAAGACCAAACTACTGGAGCTGGTCATCCGACGGTCATGTGACTAGAGCCCGACCCATATGGATTTTTGGGGGCCGATGCCGATGTTAACTCGAAAAGAGCCGATTTATAAGCCGATGTTTTGATTTTGAAAATAAACTGGATATTAGACCCATTTCCTATAAACTGCACTTACACAACATTCAATAGCAAAATATCTGCCTGTTCTATGTATGTGGGCTGTATGTACCATTTTCCAGAAAGGGTTAATGTTTTAAAAAAAGCTGTAGATTATGGTCTCAATGACTAAACAATTGCACATCAAAAGAATATATTTTTTAATGATCAGGTATGACCTATTACCTACTTATATTTAACCATATTATTACAACATTTTCCAGTTATGTCTGTAAAGCTGCTTTGAAACAATCTGTAAAATAGAAAAAAGCGTGTGTTCAGCTCACATTTATTTACATGTTCCCTGTGGTTTAATCATTTCTGATGCACCTACTGTAGTTACTATATTTGCTCTCACAGACACATTCACAACGGACCCGTATATCTTCTCTTCTTCTCTTTGTGCAGTCTGAATCAACACAGCGGTCGGGCTCTACATGTGACTGCAGTGGAGGATAGACCATAAGATATTGAGTTTCAAGAGCTTAAAACACTTAATTTAGATTTTCTTTTTACTTCATTTATCTTGAGATGTTAAGTTAAATTTTCAGCTCAATGAAACACTTGAAGCACCAACACTTTTTCGGTTAGTCACCTTTCTTGTAGAATTGTGCTTCAAATAAAGAACTTTATGTTGACCAGGGTTCCCCAAAACCTTCTTATCGCCAAGTAGTTCTTAACCTATTCCTTATGTTATGGACATTTTAAGACTTATAATAAATTATGTTCGCAATGGATACAGGCCTATTTATGAAGTTAACTTTATGTGGTATCTGAACTAATATGGTGGTAATTAGTCGAGGCTTTTTCGTAATGTAATTAAAGCGAATTGACAATCACTTTTGATTAAAATCTGGCAAACAATTTGGCTCTAAATGGCTAAGATCTATAAATGGGTAATCATGGTGGTGTCCAGTTCCAACGCATCCTTGTATTAAATCAAAGACAGAGCCAGATGCGGAGCTGTTTAGTCCATGTCAATTTTTTTATTCGGCAAAACTTAAGCCCTTTTGGCATTTTTCCTGACGTGGCTATATAAAAAATAATTCTCCTCCCAAGACAACTCATTATGGAGCTGCTGGACCTGCTCAGACCTGCGCTTGCCAGGATAACGCGGAGGAATTCTGCTTTGAGCCCTGAAGCCCAGCGCTACGTGTTTTTTTTTTTGCTACAGAGAGATTCATCGAGGTCGAGGGAGAGGGCTACGGCCTAATGCGCCATGTCGGGGATTACATCCTGGTGATGGCACACTCATCCCTATCACCAATCCATCAGTGATTGATCAGGCGTACATATCACGAAAGAGATACGCGGCCATAAACGTGCAGGTTATAGTGGACCACAGGGGTGTGATCTCTGACCTGGGGGCAAGGTCCAGCAAAACTTTAACTTCCTCTGACGAGAGGATAGGTGCCCTTTTTTACGTTGCTTCCCCAGCATATTCTGTATCTAACTCTCTCTGTTCATTGTAGATGGGTTGCTTTTTATTAAAAACATAAACCAATTGCAGTCAATACCGCATTAAACAGAAGTAACTGTAGCTTGCCGATCAATTCTGATTGTAAAGTACTTTACCATTAATAAAAAAGTGTATTATATAATTTTTATAATTCGTTAAACCCATGTCAAGAAGCGGCACAACGGGATAAGGACGGTGGATGATTAGCGAGGGATCCCCGGTTCACCTAACCGTCACAACATATCGTGTGAACATATTACTGACCATTTGATAATATAATTTATAGTCCATAGTCTACTGATAACTTAAACTGTTAAATTAAATGTTGCCTTAATAATTTGAGGAATGTTTCATTTGCATCTGTCTGTCTTAACGCTGTATTGCACCTTCGCGTGAAGTGGAAAATCGATTCCTGAGCAATCGATGCCAACTAATTCAGCACCCTGACTTTGGACAGCGCTCTTGTGACGTCAGACGTAAGAGGCAGCGTGTTAAGAAACTTCCTAAGGGACACTTCAGGGAACACACTTAGGATCATAAACAACTTTGGTAAGATATATCTTTCGAGGCTTCTTTGCGCGCTAATAGTGAGCGTTATCGGGGAACCGGGCCCTGATTGTTAGTTAATTCAGTTAAAGTTTTTTGATAAACGCTTATTTATTTGTACAGCGCTTTTTTACGATACAAATCATTACAAAGCAACTTTACAGAAAATTACGTTTCTATAATATTTAGTAGTAGCTTATGGTGGTGACTGTCAGTTTGTGCACGTATGACAGGATTTTTAGAAAAATTAATACAAGACATAATCACCCAGACGATGAACAATATTAATATTATTAATAATTAATAATTGTTATATGATGCAGTCACACTTGTAGCAATATTTGTTAGTTCTGTTGTTGATTCAGGGTTAGCATCATCTGAGGTCCTCTGAGGGTCAGCATCATCTCTTCTCAGGTGTTCTGGATCCAGACTGGAGCTTGTGTAAATCCTAGTTACCACGGGATGAAGATCCCAGCAGAAACAGAGAAACACATAGAGACATCATTAGCATAGCTGCTGTTCCAACAAAGTAAAATTAGTTTAACCCAAGCTAAAGAATAAAAATGCACCTTTGATCAGATACAACTACACTCACAATTTAAGAGATACATTATTCGAATGCTTGGCGAAAGAGATGTGTTTTTAATCTAGATTTAAACAGAGAGAGTGTGTCTGAACCCCGGACATTATCAGGAAGGCTATTCCAGAGTTTGGGAGCCAAATGTGAGAAAGCTCTACCTCCTTTAGTGGACTTTGCTATCCTAGGCATACCTGTCAAGTATCCCGTTTTGGCCGGGAAAGTCACGTATTTTACCCTTCTTTCCCGCCGTCCTCCCGTATTAGTATTTTCCCGTAAATCTCCCGTATTTTTATTTATTAATTTTTTTACCTGCGTTATTAATAAAATAATAATAATAAAAACATTCCCAATCTGAGCTCTGTCACTAGTCTCGCGATAACTCCCACCTGTAGCAGCCTGTCGCGAGGGGTGTGTGAGGTCAGGTGACATGAGTTATAACGTGGGAAAAACAACAACAACAAAAGAAAAAACAGAGACGGATGATGGATGCTACAATAGAGAGTGAAGGCACACCTGCCAAAAAACCAAAACCCATGTGTAAATACCGTGATAAATGGGACAGCGAATTTACTTTTTTTAAAGAATGCAAAGTCTGCAACAAATTGGTACAACAACTCACTAAAAGAGTAAAAGAAAAGTTATGTTAAATGAAAAGAAAAACTGTTAAAGAAAAGCAATATGAAATGAAAAGAATGTGTGGAATTAAAATAAAATGTAAATGTAAAGACATCAATGTTAAATTAACAGAAAATATGCAAATAAGCCTTTAAATAAATGCTCTTCATATATACCCTTTTGTGTTTTAATTTGGGCTATAACACCTGTCTTAAAATGTAAGGGATACTGGAGCTTTGTTGGGGTGGTGGGACTGCTCGCAATGGGCGCTGGAAAATTTCCCTTATTTTCAAATCCAAAACTTGACAGGTATGATCCTAGGAACGACCAAAAGTCCAGCGTTTTGTGACCTTAGGGAGCGTGATGGGTTGTATCGTGGTAGAAGGCTAGTTAGGTACGCTGGAGCTAAACCATTTAGGGCCTTATAGGTAAGTAATGATAATTTGTAACTGATACGGAACTTAATAGGTAGCCAGTGCAGAGACTGTAAAATTGGGGTAATATGATCATATTTTCTTGACCTGGTAAGGACTCTAGCTGCTGCATTTTGGACTACCAGTAGCTTGTTTATTGAAGAAGCTGTTTTTGATTTGATTGTAACAAAAAATAAAATGATTTTTCATTTTCTTAGGATGAATTAAATAGTTTTATGCCTCCATCTGATTATCAGAAAAATTAAGAAGAACATTTTATATGGCCCTATTATTATTGCTTAGAAAAGGACCCTATACAAAAGAAAATGTTTCAAATACAGGCCTGTGGCCCTTAATTTATTTTTATAAATTCATAATATGTAAACTGTTGTTAACTGTACATTTTAAATGTAATATAATTTTTATTAAAACTATATTCACTGAATGTAGTCAAAAAATAAATTGAGAATAGAACCAAGAATCGAATCGATTCAAGAGCTTGTGAATCGAAATCGAATTAAATCGGGACATCGGAATCGATACCCAGCTCTAGTGTCCTGTCAACCCTATTGCACTCCAGTGGTTTGAGTCTTACCTATCAGATAGGTCCTTCAAAGTATCTTGGAGAGGTGAGATGTCCAAGTCTCAACATCTAGCTACGGGGTGCCTCAGGGCTCAGTTCTTGGACCTCTTCTCTTCTCTGTCTACATGGCATCATTAGGTTCTGTCATTCAGAAACATGGCTTTTCATACCACTGCTATGCTGATGACACTCAACTCTACCTCTCATTCCATCCTGATGATCCGACGGTAGCTATTCGCATCTCAGCTTGTCTAACAGACATTTCTTCCTGGATGATGGACCATCACCTTCAACTCAACCTTGCCAAGACAGAACTGCTTGTGATTCCAGCAAACCCATCGTTTCATCACAATTACACCATCAAGTTAGGCACATCAACCATAACTCCTTCAAAAACAGCTAGAAGCCTTGGAGTTATGATTGATGATCAGCTGACTTTCTCAGACCACATTGCTAAAACTGTCCGATCCTGCAGATTTGCTTTATTCAACATCAAGAAGATCAAGCTCTTTCTTTGGGAACATGCTGCACAACTCCTTGTTCAAGCTCTTGTTCTGTCGAGGCTGGACTATTGCAATGCTCTCTTGGCAGGTCTTCCAGCCAATTCTATCAAACCCAGGGCTCAAAATTAACTTTTGGTAGCATTGGTGCTCCCAAAGTCAAAAAGTTAAGAGCACCAGCAAAAATTAAGGAGCATCACAACTACAAATAATATATTGACAGATTTTAACCCAGAGATTGGTTAATATTAGCTGTCAATCATTCTGTCATTGCTTTCTGCTAACTACCACAAGAAAAGAAAAGGGCTGAAGAAGAGAGAAAATCAAAGGAAGGAATGGTTAAGCTCTTCTTTGGCAAGGGTTAGGATGGTATGTGTGGCCTTAAAGTTTACATTCAGCCAGTTGCTCAGTGTCTCTGTCCCCATGTGTGTGTGTGCGCTCCTCAGCTGAATGCGGAGGGGATGTCTGGCAGTAAGGCTCTGGGGGGTGCGCGGCGGCGGAGGACACGGTGCCGGCGCTGTCAGGCCTGCATGCGGACCGAGTGTGGAGAGTGTCACTTCTGTAAGGACATGAAGAAGTTCGGCGGGCCGGGCCGGATGAAGCAGTCCTGTCTGCTCCGCCAGTGCACTGCGGTGAGTCCACACCCTGCCCAAACCAGTCTCTTCTGCTCACATTTCATCCAAAACAGGAATAGTGTCAAATATGTGTACTATATCTGTTTTCTGTGTTTATCTGTGTTAAAGTGTAATGTATTTCTGTGATGCTCCGCTGTATTTTCAGCATCATTCCTCCAGTCTTCAGTGTCACATGATCTTCAGAAATCAGAGTAATATGATGATTTACTGCTCAGAAACATTTCTGATTATTATCCATGTTGAACACAGTTGTGTAGAGTTTTTTCAGGTTTCTTTGATGGTTTTGATGGTATAAAGCTCATAAGAAGAGCATATATGTGAAATAGAAATCTTTTGTCTGTGTCATGGCTTGTGATCAATTGAAAGCTCTTAGTACATGATGTAACTAAAATAGAAAAAACACAAACTCTTTCATCAGTTTTGAGCCAGGTGATCTATGCTAAGCTAAGCTAAAAGTGCTACGGTCAGACCCAGAGATCGGCTGAATGGATTAAACCAGGGGAGATGGAAAATAAGCCTATTCCTAAAAACTATGGGAGTGTTCCTTTTAAGCATCGTTGCTAAAAAGCAGTGTGACTCCGAGCTTTTGAAGAGTGTCACAAAAGCATTTTATTTGAGATAAATGCTGATCTTGAACTGTGTTCAACATTGATAATAATCAGAACTGTTTCTGAGCAGTAAATCAGAATGATTTCTGAAGATTGTGTGACTGAAGACTGGAATATCAGTTATAGTTCATGACACTCACATGGTTGGTCCATCAAGATCCTCTTCACAAAAGAATATCACTTTGATCAAGTTTGAAGCCTAAATAAAAGCACCAGATATTAAAAGTTAAACTTAGGCTATAAACGCACTAGACTTGATTGATAGGAATATTTTATTTAACATGTCTCCTTTTACTATTCAATAAAATTGAATTGCATTTAATCGATTATGGTAAGATTAAACTTATTCTAGATTTCAGCTTTGTCAGGGTGGGTACACAAAATGTAAATTTATCCTTGTTTGTAGGAAATCCTCATCTGCCTTCTGACAGCTTCATGTGTCGTACACATTCAGCGTCGCTAATCTTTCACTCTGACCGTGACTAAGCCGGTAAATATAGTGTTTACACTGAATAATGGGAACGGTTTACCTTCCGATCCCAGAGTCTCCATCAGCAGGATCTTCTGAAGACACAAAGCATCATCCACCAACAATATAGAATGTGGGAAACTATTAATAGGTTATTCAGGTAATTGTACTATAAATGATTCACTGCAGTTGGTCAGCTGTTCGGCGCGATGGCGTTTAATGTCTCCGACACCGTGTCTAGTCACATTTAACAACTTGTTAGCAACCGTGTTTTTTAAGAAACGCAACAATGTAAAAAATCCTGCGTGGGGTGTAGCTGGTGTTTCATGTTGCAGAATACAAGCTTGTGTGAACTGCAGACCTGCTGAAGTGCTAGAAGGAGGACGTGATGTCACAGTTCCCCGCTCTGTGTGGATGTGTGTGAGCCCCTGAGAGTGACGTGAGCGCGTGCGTGTGTGTGTCCTCAGCCCGTGTTGCCGCACACAGCCGTGTGTTTGGCGTGTGGTGAAGCAGGGAAGGAGGACACGGTGGAGTCGGAGGAGGAGAAGTTCAGCCTGTCGCTCATGGAGTGCACCATCTGTAACGAGATCATCCACCCCAGCTGTCTGAAGGTTAGTAACACACACTGAGCTGGAGCGTCTGAAGCACTGCTGCTAACACTGCTCACGCTCTCTCCTCAGATGGCCAGCTCTGAAGGCATCATCAATGATGAGATCCCAAACTGCTGGGAATGTCCAAAGTGCCACAAGGAGGGAAAGACCAGCAAGGTGAGACGCTACTATTCTACAATTTAAATTCAACACTTTTTTTTTTTTTTACAGCCCTACTGTGCAGAATTGCTAAAATGAGTTTTCATGGAAGCACTAGTACGAATGTGTAATGTGTAACCGTATGCCAAGTGCCTTTAAAGAATATATGAAGTGCATATTGGCTAAATGTAACATATTTACTGAAACGTGGGCTTCACTGTAATAATAGCAGTAGTAATGTAGGCGTCCGTGTGGCGTTTAGGATCCAGGAGATGGT
The DNA here is from genome assembly GCF_003368295.1 of Carassius auratus. Taxonomy (NCBI): domain Eukaryota; kingdom Metazoa; phylum Chordata; class Actinopteri; order Cypriniformes; family Cyprinidae; genus Carassius; species Carassius auratus. Next base: position 2,439,265 of record NC_039261.1, read on the forward strand.
TCAGGGAAGAGGCGCCTGGACAATGGGGAGGTGAGCCGCTGGAAGCTGACGGATGAGCCTCCTCCCAGTAAGAAGAAGAGCCTTCCTCTGGAGGACACGGCCCGGCCGGACGGAGCCAAGCGCAGGAGGGACAGGGATCTTCCTCAGGAGACGGCTGCCAAGAAGAAGGTGAGGGACAGCAGCTGCAGCTCTCCTGATATCAGGGATGTGTGACACTGCTGGTTCAACAGTACACTCGTTCCTCTCATGCTTTACATTAGTCTTCTCTATATTCTTACAAAATAACACTTTATTTTAAGATGACCTCGTTACAGTGTAATTATACATTCAGGTACTGAGGATTTAATTAACTAGGTGTGCTTACTCTATGAATAGTATTTGGGTTTGCTTTAGGATGACTTGCATGTAATTCTGCATAATTAATTGTTATTATAATAGTAAGTACTTGTAACGTCTAACAAGGAAGCCTTAAAATAACGTGTTCTCCAATACTTCAAAAACAAAACTGGGTAACACTTTAGAATAGGTAACGCCTATTAGTTGCTTATTAGCATGCATAGTACTAGATTCTTAGCCATCTATTAGTGCTAATTAAGAACATATTAATGCCTTATTCTACTTGACCTTATTCTACATCCCTAATCTTACCCAATACCTAAACATAACGACTACCTCACTAACTATTAATTAGCAGCAAATTAAGAATTTATTGAGAGAAATGTCGTAGTTAATAGTTAACAAGTGTTACCTATTCTAAAGTGTTACCCAAAACGGTTATTTTGTGTTCCGCCGAGTCATCTCAGAGTCATCTAAACTCGTTTAAAGAAATAAATATGTCTGCTTGAAAGAATGAAGAAAATGGTCAACAAGTTGCTATAAAGAATGAATAATTAGCCTACATAACCGTTGTTGTTATTATTATTATTTTATTAAAAAGAAGACTTGTTCTTGTTCTTCATGAGAGGTGGTTTTATTTAATTTGAACATTAGGGCCTGTTGTGTGTCAAAGGCCTCTAGCATGAGTTTTAGAGACATGCTTAATAAATGTTGTATTAAATTAGTAAACTGTGACTTTGCCGTCTGTCATGAAGCGTGTTCGATGCAGTGATAACGAACGACAAGCAATGCTGTATGTGCTGACTAACATTTACTTCAGATTCTGTTTATCATAGGCTGTTGATTCAGTTGATCTGAAGAAATATATCCTTGTTGGTTAATGATGATTCAGTGAATGCTCGAGTTTAAAAATACATTGATCAAGGCAAACACATTTGAGACCGTCTTCTGGGGGTTTGTTAGACGAGCAGAGCATTCACTTTAAATAGATATCCTGTTGCTTCTAACCTGAATGATCATTTTACATGTTGATATAGTGAAATCACAAATCTCATGTGTATGTGATTTAGTTTGAGGTTCTCTCGATTTTAAATGTAATGCAGATCAACAGTTTGGAGAGCTGGTTGTGTAGTCTCTTTGGGCTATGTTTGAGCCACTATTTCATATTAATCTCATTGTCTGACAACAGTAAAAGGAAAATCTATCAGTGAAAACGGTTTTATTGTGAAATTGGCTGGATTAAAAGTCAGCGCCATGAGCAAAGAGAGCAGGAGAGAGACAAACATAAAGGGTTGACACTACGCAGTGTGCAAATGACGTAACGAATACGCCAACTAACGGATCTCATTGAAAGAAGCAGGCAACACTGCTGATCACTGAGGTTGGTGTCCCTTCAGAGTACTGTATGAACACTGCATGTTTTTCTGTTTGTCCCCAACAGATCAAAGGAGCCCGTGATAAACACCTGAAGAAGGTACGCCGGATCTCTTCTCTTTAGTCTTGAGTCTTGACATGAATGCACGGTGGTCAGAGAGTAACTCTCTTACTTTAATGTCTTCAGCAGAAAACCAAACCCAACTCGTCGGACTCCTCTGAAGCCAACGGGCCGAACTCTTCGTCGGGCGGCGGACACGGCTCCGGCTCAGTGCAGGCCTCGACGCCAAGCCAGGACCTGCGCTCGCATCAGCGTGAGAAACTGGAGCGCTTCAAGCGCATGTGCCAGCTCCTGGAGCGAGTGCGTGACTCCAGCTCCTCGTCCTCCTCCAGCTCAGAGACTGACTCTGAGTCGGACTCGGACTCTCCGTCCCCCGCGGGCGCCTCGGAGCCGTCCTCTCCGGCGTACGGCAGCGGAGCGCGCGAGCGTGAGCGGAGCCGGCGTCTGGCCGAGCTGGGCTTCAGCGCCAGCGAGGAGTCCGAGGGCGAGAGCGTGGCGGCGCAGGAGCAGGAGGACGAGCCGCAGACGCAGCGCCGCAGAGGAGACACCAGCACGCGGCAGCGGAGGACGCTTGCTGAGGCTGAGCCGGACGATGATGAGGAAGGCTCGGGCGACCGCGCTCACAAAGCCCTGGCCCCGTCCTCACCACTCACGGCTACGCAGCCGCCGAGCTACGGACACTTAGCGGGCCCCGAGGGCCTGTCCTCGTCCAAGCGCACCAACGGACAAGACGCACGCAACGGCCGCACGAGGGTGAGCGGCAGGGAGCTGCAGGAGAAGGAGAACTCCAACAGCAGCAGCGTCTCCAATCACCGGCACGCCGCTGGGAAGGCCGTCCGCGGGAGCAGGGTCCGTGGAGCAGGCCGGCAGGGCCAGAGCGCTCCCTGGAACAAGAGCACAGCGACGGCCGGATCCGGCGCAGCCAACGGCGGCTCTCACCCGGGGAGCGTCTCGCTGGCACCGCCGCGCTCACAGCTGCTGAAGAGGAGCGCTGTGGCCGTGCCCTCCCCGCCGCGCCCGCTGCAGATGGAGCGGCACCTGGTGCGCCCCCCGCCGGCCTGCCCTGAGCCCCACTGCCTGCCGCTGGACAGCGGAGCCTCACACGTGCTGCCCCGGGACGTCTGGCTCCGCGTCTTCCAGCACCTCAGCCAGCGCCAGCTGTGCGTCTGCATGCGTGTGTGCCGCACCTGGAGCCGCTGGTGAGGGAACACACACACAGCACTCACACACTTTAAAGGGGGCATCGGATGCTCATGTTCCACAAGTTGATATGATTCTTTAGGGTCTTAATGAAAGTCTATAACATAATTTGGTGAAAGTTTCTCAATGTTAGTGTAAAACAACACCCTTTTATCCTGTCAAACACAGCTCTTTTCACAGCAAGCCATTTAGGTGCATGTTTCTTTAAAAACTAATGAGCTCTGCTGATCCCGCTCTTCTCTTCTGTGGGGTGATGAGCAGTTTTCATGAGCCATGAAACTTGCTTATTAGGAAAGGCAGTCTGCAAAGATTCATTAAAAACCCCTTACACTCACTTCTTCTGGAGGTGAAGCTGAATCACGTATGATTCACGAGAACATAAACACATTTATGTAGATCGAGGCCGCATCCCCTTCAAGAACAAGGCTAATCCACTGCGTCTTCAGCGGCTCAGATGTCAGGAGTAAATAACAACTGCTGTGTTCATTAAAACCTCCTCAATCTTGTCTACACCTGCACAATGACAGACTGACAGTGTCCTCAATCCTCAGTCGTGGGAGGGGCCTGGGTCTGAGAAAATGATCATTATTATTGGAAACTGACTGGATTTTTATCTTTATAGGGTGGTTGTGTACACACACTGCCAACACACATTTCTGTTCAAACAACATCTGATGACCCCTTAAACAGTACAAACAAAACAAGTGCAAAGTAGTTTAGATTAATCAGCACTGATAGTTGTTAGCTGGAACTACTGGTTATCTGCAGAGATCCATGGGGATAGTCTTCAGGGTTGTGTCTGAGAAGGGTCTGCTGTCATAATACAGTGCGAGAGCGGCCTCTAGAGGCACAGATCACTTGTGCTGCACAGAGCGGGTTCAAACACATCCGACAGAAACTCCAGCCACGCCACAGACGTCTGCATGCTTTCTGCAAGTGCTTCCTTACATTTGAAGCGGTTTTACTCAAGATGCCTTCAAAGTAGATCGGTAACACTTTATAATAACTGCATGCTATTAATCATTAGTTAAGCATTAGGAAACAGTTAATTCATCATTTATAAAGCATTAATAGACATTTATAAGCAGTTTATAAATACAGATATAAATGCTTTATACTTGTTTTAAAAGCATATATATAATGTGTTTAATAATTGTTTTTTCATACTTTATTAATGATCAATTTATCATTTCTAAATTAAGTATAGCATTATTTACACACCGGTTATTAAGGAGTTGTCTGTGGTTCATAAGATCACTTAGAAATTGTAAGTGAATGATTAATAAACTATTTAAATGTGCATTCATACATCTTTTTATTCAGACATATAGTAATAGTTACTTATAGTGTTAATAAATGGTTTATTAACATGTATTTCTACTGTAATTCAGGGTTAATTCAGGTAGTTATAAAACATATGTAGTTGTTAGTTAACTATTTTTGTGCGCTCATCTAAAGTGAGGACTATTTATGCCTTGTAAAGCTTTTACAAATTAGATTTAAAGGCTGTTAATATTTCTATGTTCTGTATCACTGTGTTGTGTTTGTTTCTGTTTTTTGTTTAGAAAATAACGGAGCCTTTAAATATCCTTTATAAATGCTTTACAAGGCATAGCTAGTCCTCACTTTAGATGAGCTCACATAAATAGTTAACTGACCACTACTAAATGCTTTATAACTACCTGAATTTACTACATTTCTTGTGATCTTATGAATCCCAGGCAACTCCTAAACAACTGGTTTGTAAATAATGCTATACTTCATTGAGAAATGATAAATTGATCATGAATAAAGTATGATATTACACATTATAGATATGCTTTTAAATCAAGAATAAAGCATTTATATCTGTATTTATAAACTGATTATTACTGTCTATTAATGCTTTATAAATTATGAATTATCTGTTTACTAATACTTAATTAATGATTAATAGTGTGTAGTTATTATAAAGTGTTACCAAATTATCATAACCATTGTCCATTGGTTTTATCCAAAGCTACTTACAAATGAAGACAATGGAAGCAATCAAACTCAATAAAAGAACAACGATACACAAGTGCTACAGCTAGTCTCAGTGAGCTTAACCCAGTACACGTACTAGCAATGTTTTCTTAATAAAATAAAATAAAAAAAAGTATAGTTGTTCCAATTCCAATACTAGTATCGGAAATATCACTGATACCACAACAAATTCTGGCATCGGCGAGTACATGAACCCATATACCGATCCGATACCATTTTCTTAAAGGGGGGGTGAAATGAAATCTCCTGTTAATCTTGAGTACCTATAGAGTAGTACTGCATCCTTCATAACTCCAAAAAGTCTTTAGTTTTATTATATTCATAAGAGAAAGATAGTCTGTACCGATTTTTCCCGGAAAAACACGACCGGCTGGAGGCGTGACGTGTGGGCGGAGCTAAAGAATCACGAGCACCAGTAGGCTTTTGCGTTGAGAGCGTTTGGAAGCTGTGACATTACCGTGAGGAAAAAACCATCATCCAGATGAGCAGCAGCAGCAACGACTACATCAGGACTACATCTCTATGTAGTATGTAATGAAACTGTATATATTTGCTTGGCGGTTTTGGAAAATGACTAAGTTCCACTTTATGTAGTCTTTTTTATGTTATTAATGACATAATTTAGATTTTAAGTAGTTAAGTGACACTTTTTCAGTGATTATAAAGCAAGGGCTATTTGTACATTTCTAGGCCAAGTCTTTTCCTTTCAGAAGTTGAATAAAAGTTATGTTTTTCATGCTGCTAAGAGTCATTGTACCCTGAACAAGCAGCAAAGTACCAGGAGTGACATAAAGCTCCCATGAATGATGTTCACTAGCAAAACCCATCTTCAAGCAATGCAGACTAACAGATTAATATAGCGAACACTTAGGTACACAAGTCACATTTTCTTACTATTATAATAACAATAAGTTATTAAAAACTGAATCGTATCTGATTTTCTGTCAAAATATTTTTTAAATACAGTTGCAATTATTTATAAAAGTAATGACTAGTAGATGTTGCAGTTCATTTACTGTTCAAAGCTATTCTTGTTGTGGTAAAAAGTTACATTTGCAGCACTGCGTCAGTGATTTTATTTTAAGCTATATAAACATGTAAGTGGCTGTTGTGTGTGTGTGTGTGTGTGTGTGTGTGCAGGTGCTGTGATCACAGGTTATGGACTCAGATCGATCTGAGCCGCCAGCGCTCCATCACTCCTCCCATGCTGAGCAGTATAATCCGTCGACAGCCCGTGTCTCTCAACCTGGGCTACACCAACATCTCCAAGAAACAGCTCATGTGGCTCATTAACCGTCTGCAAGGTGGGAGCGTGCTCAGTGCGACACGTGTTGGGGACCCATGCACATATCAGGATTGATGGGAAATATACATCAGCTGGCAAATGCATTCACTGATATTTATACTAGAAAACAAGACAAAATAAGTATGAAAATCATTTTTGCAGTGTTTCTAGTTGGTCTGAAAGAAGAAGTGAAGGAAACTGAATGATATTAATTGTATAATTTAGGATTCCTGTAGCTGTAGATCACACTGGATCAAAGCATGTATATCATGAATCATTATCCAGAAGGGAGAGAATGAAAGGCTTTTGAGCACTTTCCCTTGCTGTGCTGTCAGTAGCAGGAGTCGGGTGTGAGTGAGGCTTGGCAGCAGAGCAGATGAAGTCAAAGTGTGCTGCTGCTGTGCTCCTCAGGGCTGCTGGAGCTGAACGTGGCGGGCTGCTCGTGGGCCTCGGTCTCGGCGCTCTGTCAGTCTGTGTGTCCCTGTCTGCGGCTGCTGGACCTCAGCTGGGTGGAGGATCTGAAGGACTCGCATCTGAGAGAGCTGCTGGCCCCGCCGACCAACGACACACGCTCAGGTCTCTCTCTCACACACACACACACACGCTCAGGTCTCTCTCTCACACACACACACACACGCTCAGGTCTCTCTCTCACACACACACACACACACACACACAGAGACACACACACAGGTTTCTCTCTCTCACACACACACGCACGCTCAGGTCTCTCTCTCACACACACACACACACACACACACACACACAGAGACACACGCTCAGGTCTCTCACACACACACACACACACACACGCTCAGGTCTCTCTCTCTCACACACACACACACACACACGGAGACACACGCTCAGGTCTCTCTCTCACACACACACACACGGAGACACACGCTCAGGTCTCTCTCTCACACACACACACACGGAGACACACGCTCAGGTCTCTCTCTCACACACACACACACTCACACACACACACGCTCAGGTCTCTCTCTCTCTCACACACACACACACACACACACACACACACGCTCAGGTCTCTCTCTCACACACACACACACACACACGCTCAGGTCTCTCTCTCACACACACACACACACGCTCAGGTCTCTCACACACACACACACACACACACACACACACGCACGCTCAGGTCTCTCACACACACACACACACACACACACACACGCACACGTCTCTCTCACACACACACACACACACACACACACACGCTCAGGTCTCTCTCACACACACACACACACACACACACGTTTCTCTCTCTCACACACACACACACACACACGCTCAGGTCTCTCTCACACACACACACACACACACACACGCTCAGGTCTCTCTCTCACACACACACACACACACACACACGCTCAGGTCTCTCTCTCACACACACACACACACACACACGCTCAGGTCTCTCTCACACACACACACACACACACACGCTCAGGTCTCTCTCTCACACACACACACACACACACACGCTCAGGTCTCTCTCACACACACACACACACACACACGCTCAGGTCTCTCTCTCTCTCACACACACACACACACACACACACACACGCTCAGGTCTCTCTCTCTCTCACACACACACACACACACGCTCAGGTCTCTCTCTCACACACACACACACACGCTCAGGTCTCTCTCTCACACACACACACACACACACACACACACACACACACACACACACGCTCTGTCCATGTCTACCAAGAGTGCTGTCAGAACAGAACATGAATGGAATGAACAGCAGTGTATCATGAGCTGGCTGTAGGAATTCATTGGCAGTTTTCAGTTCCAGTTTACAGTGTTGAAGATAGTATTGCACATGAAACGTTGGGGTGTTATTATTAAAACTGAAGTGTTAAGGTTCAGCTCACACCTTGTTTTCATAGATGATCATTTTAGTAAATGTGGGAAGTAGCCGGGTAATTATGGTTAGGATTAGGGTTGCTTGGGTTATTATTATAATGGTAACATATTTAACAAGGACACCTTAAAATAAAGTGTTACCTGTAGAGTTGTTATCGCTGAAGAAAACTCTTCAAGGTTACTTGCTCATGCACTTCATTATACATTAAGACTCTAACAAAGAGACCGTACAATCACTTGAATCTGGGAGCTGGTGAATACTCCTGTGTGGTGTTTACGTGGGTTATGTTCGCTGCTGCGTGTGTAGTGACGTGTCTTTAGAGTATGAAGGTAAAACAGTAGTGAAAGAAAATGACAGACTCAAATGTCATATTTACTTTTGCACTTTAAAACTCCCTTGTGCACTTGTATGTGCAGATGAGAGAGAGCAGAGCTGGGGCGGGGCTTTGGTGCGAATGAAGACCTTTTATTGGTCGATGCCCGACCAACCGTCACACGGCCATACAGTGCGCGCACACACACACACACAAACACACACACAAAGTTCTGTTGCTCAGTATAAAAATCATTACACTTATAGAAAGTCCTCATAATGATAGATGCAACAATTCCCAACAATTTTTGATAACTACTCCTGCTGTAACCTCTAACCCATAATGTCTCTCTCCTTCCTGGGGTTTGGTGGGTTGGTATAAACGTTTTCTCTGAAATTGGTCACCCTAGCCTTTGCTTAAGCTTTTTTTTTTTTGTTATTAAATAATATTTAATTTAATAACTCATTATATACATTTAACAATAGTCTGTATGATTACATTCTCATTACCGAAAAAGAGGTTCTCTCTACCGCAACTGGCCTTAAATTGTTGCGGTGAGTGAAAATGGTGTTGCGGAGGATGAGGTGTCTTAGCATGTTTTGCTAGCAACAGAGAAACCATGATGATTTAGCTAAATTTTTACTCTGTGTATATAATCAGTCATTAATGAAGTATATTTTCATAGAAAATTTGTAATCTAATATTTTTCTAAATGTGGAAAACTACCCGTTTCGGTGATGATAATCAATTTGTCGTGTACACGTTCTGACAAGAGAATTTTACACTTTTAACTGGAACAATATGAAGATATCTGCCTATCTTGTTGGTATTTCGAAGGTTCTGCCTCATGTGTTGCTTAATTTAAAATCAAGATTTATATTTAAAAAAAATCTGTGTGCATAATGACCCTCAAAAAATATTGCGGAGGATGAGAACATTAGTCATGGACACTTTATATTTCCACTATTGTATCATTATTATTATACATGAATATTCAATCTGTAATTTTTCTGTCATGTGAAAAATTATAGAAGAATATCCATTTACTTTTTTCAGAATATTTTTATTGTAATTTGTTTAAATTACAACATAACATAAGTTAAGATACAGCTGGACGCATTGCGGTAATGAGAATTTCAGCAGAAAATGCAATAAAATGCAAAAATAAGTCCTATGTTGAAATTACTCTTTGTGCAAGGTAGAGAACAGTATTGTCTTTATTATGGTGTTTTTATATTTTACTAAATTGCATGTTTAATATCTAAAATCACTAGTGACATGGCGTTTCAACAGTTTCGTGAGAATGACCCATGTGGTTCATGGAGCTATCAATAGTCTGAACAAATTGCGCATTATGTCAAATCAATATGTTTGAATGGGATTAATTGGGACAAACAGTGGTTTCACTATATCTGCAGAGATTTCTAGTAATTATTAACACGTAATGTGCATTGATTGTGCATGGATAACTATGCTGACTATGCTTTCCAATAGCATTATTCTGGGGAATGAAACGGCATTATGTTCTCATACTACTTGGCAGTCAAATGTGATCAAACACCTTAAGTGTTTCGTTTAACCAAAAAAATAACTGTATTACTTTTAGCTAAGTCCTGTTTAGTTAATTTGAAAAGATGATGGTACTAAATAATATGCACAAAAATTATGATCCATGAATGACCATTTAAAATATAATATTTTCTAATATGCTTATTTATATTACAATAAGTGTAGTATTTAGGGTTAAAATAGAGAAAATGTTTTTTAATTCCACTACAAAGGGGCAAATTAGAGGCATTTGGTGGCCAGAAAGATAATATTCATATGTAATGCCATTATTTAACCACTAGACAGCCTTCTTGATGTTTAATAAATACATATATTTAGCTCTACTCTTGTTGCTTAAAACAGTATTGGTGGTGATAACTGCTTATTTTTTAGGTTTTGCTTTTTTATGTACATTTAGACATTAGCAAACATGAAGTTTTATTTATTAATTAATTTTTTTGTTGCATTTAAAAAGGTTCAATACTGACAAACAAATTAGGAATTTAACACAACATAGAAATGTAAATTATTTTTACAGAACAAAAGTAATACAAATAACAGCAACTCTTATGTTGCAACTCTGGTACAGCGAGATACAGTGGGATATACATATAAAATATTATATTATTTGTCTACCAGATAATACCTGAATGACAAGATGAATCTAGTGTCTTAAAATCCTGTAAAAGCGAAGTATATTTAGTGAAAATAGTTTGCAGTGTTTTACAAATAACTGATACATGTGCATAAAACACTCATTTCTTTCTAGGCAAGTCACGATGGCTAACATTGTTCATTGGTCGGGCATCAACCAATAAAATGTCTTATTTTGCACCAAAGCCCCGCCCCCGGCTCTGCTCTCTCACATCTGTTTATACACTCACCTGAAGGATTATTAGGAACACCTGTTTAATTTCTCATTAATGCAATTATCTAATCAACCAATCACAAGGCAGTTGCTTCAATGTATTTATGGGTGTGGTCCTGGTCAAGACAATCTCCTGAACTCCAAACTGAATGTCAGAATGGGAAAGAAAGGTGATTTAAGCAGTTTTGAGCGTGGCATGGTTGTTGATGCCAGACGGGCCGGTCTGAGTATTTCACAATCTGCTCAGTTACTGGGATTTTCACACAGAACCATTTCTAGTGTTTACAAAGAATGGTGTGAAAAGGGAAAAACATCCAGTATGTGTCAGTCCTGTGGAGGAAAATGCCTTGTTGATGCTAGAGGTCAGAGGAGAATGGGCCGACTGATTCAAGCTGATTGAAGAGCAACTTTGACTGAAATAACCACTCGTTACAACCGAGGTATGCAGCAAAGCATTTGTGAAGCCACAACACGCACAACCTTGAGGCGGATGGGCTACAACAGCAGAAGACCCACCGGGCACCACTCATCTCCACTACAAATAGAAAAAAGAGGCTACAATTTGCACAAGATCACCAAAATTAGACAGGTGAAGACAGTAAAAATGTTGCCTGATCTGATGAGTCTCTGATGATTTCTGTTGAGACATTCAGATGGTAGAGTCAGAATTTGGCGTAAACAGAATGAGAACATGGATCCATCATGTCTTGTTACCACTGTGCAGACTGCTGCTGGTGCTGGTGTAATGGTGTGGGGGATGTTTTCTTGGCACACTTTAGACCCTTAGTGCCAATTGAGCCTCGTTTAAATGCCACGGCCTACCTGAGCATTGTTTCTGACCATGTCCATCCCTTTATGACCACCATGTACCCATCCTCTGATGGCTACTTCCAGCAGGATAATGCACCACGTCACAAAGCTCAAATCATTTCAGATTGGTTTCTTGAACATGACAATGAGTTCACTGTACTAAAATATCCCCACAGTCACCAGATCTCAACCCAACAGAGCATCTTTGGGATGTGGTGGAACGGGAGCTTCGTGTCCTGGATGTGCATCCCACAAATCTCCATCAACTGCAAGATGCGATCCTATCAATATGGGCCAACATCTCTAAAGAATGCCTTCAGCAGCTTGTTGAATCAATGCCACGCAGAATTAAAGCAGTTCTGAAGGAGAAACACAGTTTTAGTATGGTGTTCCTAATAATCCTTTAGGTGAGTGGATAACTGCACAAGTGAGTTTTGCAAAAGGAATATTGCTAAAGGAGCAGCAAACTCAGAGCGCTCTGAGAGATTGTAAGTGTTTGGCTTGACCTTGTGCAGCGAAACTGAAGTACAAAAGTAAATGTCTTAAACATTTGTGTCTGTCATTTTCTTTGTCTGAATGTCATTCTACATTTGTGACTATTAATCTACAACTTCCAATTCAAAACACGGGTGTTTTTATCATTGTCTGTGTGTGCAAATTGAAAGATTCAGCTTTTCACGTCAGAGCTGTGAGTGTAAACTTCAACTTACAAACACAAATATTAATATGACAAGTTCTCCCATTAGATCAACAAGCTGTCGAGTTCAGCTACTGATTTATCTTCACATCAGAGCTGCATGTTAAACAGGGACTAAAGCTGTGCTGCTGTTGTCCACAGCTCACGGAGAGAACCGCGGCGGCCGCTTCCAGAACGTGACAGAGCTGCGTCTGGTGGGCCTGGAGGTGACGGACGCCGTGTCTCGTCTGCTAGTGCGCTATCTTCCTCACCTGAGCAAGCTGGACCTCAGCCAGTGCTGCCACATCACAGACCAGAGCATCCAGACGCTGACCTCTGCCCTGTCCCCGCTGCGAGAGAGCCTCACACACGTCAGCCTGGCAGGTACACACACACACACACACACACACACACTGCATCAGTACTCCTGATCACTCTTATTCTCTCATGCACTACAACAGTGCTTTAAAGAAACTGTAGAGGTCCCGGTCTTTAATGCATATAGATTTTCATATTTTTCATACAACTGGATACATTGTCTTTACACATCATGTTATGCAGACATTTGTTTTATTTATCTCTCAGATGCATCTCAGAAATACTTTCACAGAGGTTAAATATATTTTACACATTTCTCATCGGTTGTAGAACTAAATTTAGATAATTGACATGAATATGCACACACAAGCACACTACATGAACACATGACACCTACTGATAACCATGACAACAAGAAAAACAGAAAAAGAAAGTCCATCACCAGCGAAAATGAATAGATTTAGTTGTAGAAGAGTAATGATGATGTTGTTTTGTTAGGGGGGAAAAATTGTCTTTAGAATTGCTGTTTTGAGTTAAAATCCGAAAGGAATGTAATTAAATCTAATACTAAAATACTAGCGATGGTATAATGATAATTTGATAATGAATAAGGTTTTTTTTTTTTTTTGAAAAAAGGTGGTAAATAGAGTAATAGCATGGTAACATCTAAAACGTATAGATTTTGCATCGGCTCACTAGTACAGACTGTGGATATATATTTCCTCTCCCCTAAAGGATTATTAGGAACACCATACTAAAACTGTGTTTCTCCTTCAGAACTGCTTTAATTCTGCGTGGCATTGATTCAACAAGCTGCTGAAAGCATTCTTTAGAAATGTTGGCCCATATTGATAGGATCGCATCTTGCAGTTGATGGAGATTTGCATGTACAGTTCTCTCTCCACCTTCAATACCACGACTTAGGTGTCCTTGAGCAAGGCATCGAACCCACAACTGCTCCCCGGCATAAATGATGAACACTTCTCCGGGTGTGTGTTCACAGTGTGTGTGTGTGTGTGTGTGTGTGTGCACTTCGGATGGGTTAAATGCAGAGCACAAATTCTGAGTATGGGTCACCATACTTGGCTGAATGTCACGTCACTTTAAAAAGTGTGCCAAGAAAACACCCTCCACACCATTACACCACCACCAGCAGCAGCCTGCACAGTGGTAACAAGGCATGATGGATCCATGTTCTCATTCTGTTTACGCCAAATTCTGACTCTACCATCTGAATGTCTCAACAGAAGTCCAGACTCATCAGACCAGGAAACATTTTTACTGTCTTCACCTGTCTAATTTTGGTGATCTTGTGCAAACTATAGCCTCTTTTTTCTATTTGTAGTGGAGATGAGTGGTGCCCGGTGGGTCTTCTGCTGTTGTAGCCCATCCGCCTCAAGGTTGTGTGTGTTGTGGCTTCACAAATGCTTTGCTGCATACCTCGGTTGTATCGAGAGGTTATTTCAGTCAAAGTTGCTCTTCAATCAGCTTGAATCAGTCGAGCCATTCTCCTCTGACCTCTAGCATCAACAAGTCATTTTCTCCCACAGGACTGACACATACTGGATGTTTTTCCTTTACACACCATTCTTTGTAAACCCTAGAAATGGTTGTGTGTGAAAATCCCAGTAACTGAGCAGATTGTGAAACACTCAGACCGGCCCGTCTGGCACCAACAACCATGCCACGCTCAAAATTACTTAAATCACCTTTCTTTCCCATTCTGACATTCAGTTTGGAGTTCAGGAGATTGTCTTGACCAGGACCACACCCATAAATACATTGAAGCAACTGCCTTGTGATTGGTTGATTAGATAATTGCATTAATGAGAAATTGAACAGGTGTTCCTAATAATCCTTTAGGTGAGTGTGTGTGTGTGTGTGTGTGTGTATGCGTGTGTGTGTGTGTGTGTGTGTATGTATATATATATATATATATATATATATATATATATATATATATATATATATATATATATATAATATATATATATATATAATATATATATATATATATATATATATGATGATAAAAAAAAATATCACCGTTAATCTATTCTCAAAGTTGGGTTGGGAGCTGGGTCTATACTAAGCAAGCAATGATGACTTTCTCCTTGATATTTTATATAACCGACTGGCTGAGGACAGCCTAAAAAGATGCTCAGGACAGTTGACGGGCCACTGCTGCGCATCGTCACGAAAGCTTATCTTTCTCACGTGTTTTTACGCCTTACCGCTTGTCGATTTAAACATTAAAGCATCCAAACACTAGACGCGGAAAAACTGAACAGAGCTGGTTACTCGCGCGCTGTGCTCGGTGCAGAGAGGGAGAGGGAGAGAGAGAGAGAGAGGGAGAGGGAGAGAGAGAGAGAGAGAGAGAGAGAGGGAGAGGGAGAGAGAGAGAGAGACGCGTATCACGGACAGCGAAACTGAACCGAGGTCTCTTCTGCGAAAAGAAAGGCGTCTCAAAACACTAGAACATCGAATTTGCTTATTTTTGTTCTTGTGCCGACAAATAAATACAAAATATGTCAAAATATCCACCTTGGAAATTATGGTCGAAAAAACTGTCAGTTATTTCTTAAGTGAAAGTAAACTGTTGAGGAAAAAAATAGGATGTGTATTATATTGGATGCGTTCATCATCTCTTAAAGTGACCGCGCCTAATTTAGCTACTGGCTGCTGTAATGTTAATCCAAGAAAATGAAAATGAAAATCACTCACTGCTCTTGACTACTTTGTAGTTTTAACAGTCAAATCAAAAATTATTCAGACACCAGATATATTTTTTGATATATATAGCAAAACTGCAATAATGTGAGAAATGTTGAAGGTGTCTGAATAAATGTTGGTTTCATTGTATATTTCATTTTTACATTGAAGACTATCAAGTGCTTTTTTACATTTAATTATTTGGTTTCTGTACCTTGACACCTACAAACCTGAAAAACACTTAAACATTGGTGTGAAACAGGAGTAATGTTGTTTGCACCTTGTGCAATGTGGAATTAGTTTACAGCTTTTTCAAGCACTTTGTGATGCATTTTGGAAACAGGACATGAGCCCCTTTTCTAATGCACCACCTATCTTGATAAACCCCTTCTCAAAGACTTACTGTTTGTCAATTTTATTTGGGTAACACACATATTCTGAATGCCTTCGGCAGAATTCGAATGAGCCATTTTAATCTAGATTAATCTAGATCTAGAGCTAATCTAGATTAAACAAATTTATCTATGCCCACCACTAATATTAATATATATACACACACACACACACAGTACAGACCAAAAGTTTGGACACACCTTCTCATTCAAAGATTTTTCTTTATTTTCATGATTATAAAAAATTGTAGATTCACACTGAAGGCATCAAAACTATGAATTAACACATGTGGAATTATATACATAACAAAAAAGTGTATATACAGTATTGTTCAAAATAATAGCAGTACAATGTGACTAACCAGAATAATCAAGGTTTTTAGTATATTTTTTTATTGCTACGTGGCAAACAAGTTACCAGTAGGTTCAGTAGATTCTCAGAAAACAAATGAGACCCAGCATTCATGATATGCACGCTCTTAAGGCTGTGCAATTGGGCAATTAGTTGAATTAGTTGAAAGGGGTGTGTTCAAAAAAATAGCAGTGTGGCATTCAATCACTGAGGTCATCAATTTTGTGAAGAAACAGGTGTGAATCAGGTGGCCCCTATTTAAGGATGAAGCCAACACTTGTTGAACATGCATTTGAAAGCTGAGGAAAATGGGTCGTTCAAGACATTGTTCAGAAGAACAGCGTACTTTGATTAAAAAGTTGATTAGAGAGGGGAAAACCTATAAAGAGGTGCAAAAAATGATAGGCTGTTCCGCTAAAATGATCTCCAATGCCTTAAAATGGAGAGCAAAACCAGAGAGACGTGGAAGAAAACGGAAGACAACCATCAAAATGGATAGAAGAATAACCAGAATGGCAAAGGCTCAGCCAATGATCACCTCCAGGATGATCAAAGACAGTCTGGAGTTACCTGTAAGTACTGTGACAGTTAGAAGACGTCTGTGTGAAGCTAATCTATTTTCAAGAATCCCCCGCAAAGTCCCTCTGTTAAAAAAAAGGCATGTGCAGAAGAGGTTACAATTTGCCAAAGAACACATCAACTGGCCTAAAGAGAAAAGGAGGAACATTTTGTGGACTGATGAGAGTAAAATTGTTCTTTTTGGGTCCAAGGGCCACAGGCAGTTTGTGAGATGACCCCCAAACTCTGAATTCAAGCCACAGTACACAGTGAAGACAGTGAAGCATGGAGGTGCAAGCATCATGATATGGGCATGTTTCTCCTACTATGGTGTTGGGCCTATTTATCGCATACCAGGGATCATGGATCAGTTTGCATATGTTAAAATACTTGAAGAGGTCATGTTGCCCTATGCTGAAGAGGACATGCCCTTGAAATGGTTGTTTCAACAAGACAATGACCCAAAACACACTAGTAAACGGGCAAAGTCTTGGTTCCAAACCAACAAAATTAATGTTATGGAGTGGCCAGCCCAATCTCCAGACCTTAATCCAATTGAGAACTTGTGGGGTGATATCAAAAATGCTGTTTCTGAAGCAAAACCAAGAAATGTGAATGAATTGTGGAATGTTGTTAAAGAATCATGGAGTGGAATAACAGCTGAGAGGTGCCACAAGTTGGTTGACTCCATGCCACACAGATGTCAAGCAGTTTTAAAAAACTGTGGTCATACAACTAAATATTAGTTTAGTGATTCACAGGATTGCTAAATCCCAGAAAAAAAAAATGTTTGTACAAAATAGTTTTGAGTTTGTACAGTCAAAGGTAGACACTGCTATTTTTTTGAACACACCCCTTTCAACTAATTGCCCAATTGCACAGCCTTAAGAGCGTGCATATCATGAATGCTGGGTCTCATTTGTTTTCTGAGAATCTACTGAACCTACTGGTAACTTGTTTGCCACGTAGCAATAAAAAATATACTAAAAACCTTGATTATTCTGGTTAGTCACATTGTACTGCTATTATTTTGAACAATACTGTATGTCATATTGTAGGCTCTTCAAAGTAGCCACCTTTTGCTTTGATTACTGCTTTGCACACTCTTGGCATTCTCTTGATGAGCTTCAAGAGGTAGTCACCTGAAATGGTCTTCTATCAGTCTTGAAGGAGTTCCCCGAGAGATGCTTAGCACTTGTTGGTCCTTTTGCCTTCTGTCTGCGGTCCAGCTCACCCCTAAACCACCTGGATTGGGTTCAGGTCCGGTGACTGTGGAGGCCAGGTCATCTGGCGCAGCACCCCATCACTCTCCTTCTTGCTCAAATAGCCCTTGATGCCTTCAGTGTGACTCTACAATCTTCATAGTCATGAAAATAAAGAAAACTCTTTGAATGAGAAAGTGTGTCCAAACTTTTGGTCTTCACTGTATGTGTATATATATATATATATATATATATATATGTGTGTTTGTGTGTGTGTGTGCATATACACACACACAGGACTTGATCATTGTCCTTGTTAACATTGGTGTTTTGAAATAAGTTCAGTTTCTAAGCTGCTCTGTTGAAATTATATTGTTCACCGTGACTGAGTTTAAACTCAAGGTTGCTCTGTTACAGTCTCCATAGGAACCCATGTTAAAATGAATTAATCAATTAATGAATCAAACAAAAGTTACTAAGAATAAAAATGAGCTTGTAGTTGAAATGTGGCCACAACAACAGCAAGAAGTTTAAAGAATATCTGTATATGACTTGTTTTGATCACCATCAAACCTGAAAGATGCGTTTGCATTTGATACCCAAGAAGAGTGAAACGAAGCACTCTGAAGCTCACACAGCTGCTCGGGCCACTTCAAAAACCAGAGCTGCTTTTACATACTGACATCTGTGTCCCTGCAGCACAGAAGCAGTCCTCAGTAGCACAGGGAAATGTGTAGCAAAACAGGCCCTCCAGGATTTCGCAATTTTCCGATCGCTGAATTGATCGCAAAATCAAGCAAACGCCACAAATTATGGTAATTTCCACAAGTTTTCAGCATAATTTGGGCTTAGAAGCATCCCATATAACGTCACTGCAAAATGCATTCAGTCCAAGAAAGGTACATCCCATAACGTCACTCTTAAAATACATCTTGCATATGTAAATGCAGACATTAGATGTCTCTGAGATGTAGATGTGATGTTATGGTGAGTGTTTTACTGCCAGGTGTTGAAGACATGGCTCTAGTGCTGGTCTCCTCAAACGTTATTCTGGAGACCTACAGTGTTCTCCAAGTCAGAAAAGTCATAACAGTGTTAGAAGAATGTTCAAGGAAAAACAATAATAAAATGCAGCAAATTCCATCAATTTTTTAGAAAAGCTGCAGCAAAATTAGTCATTTTGATTGCAAAAAAGCACAAACAAAAAATCTTGAAATCCTGGAGGGACTGAATAGACGACAATACACTGTATGAGTCCAAATGATACACTTCTCTTTTATGCCAAAAATTATTAGGATATTAAGATAAGATCATGTTCCATGAATGAACTTAGTAAGTTTTGCTACTGTAAATATATCAAAACTAAATTTTTGATTAGTAATATGCATTGCTAAGAACTTCATCTGAACAACTTGAAAGATGATTTTCTCAATATTTAGATGTTTTTGCTCCCTCAGATTCCAGATTTTCAAAGAGTTGTATCTCAGACAGATATTGTCCTCCTAATAAGCCACACATCACTGGAGAGATGACACTTATGACAAATATAGAAGGTGCACAGTGAAACTGAAATGATTTAAGAACATTAGATGTAACGTACAACACTACTGTACACAACTGATAAGAAAAACAGCAAATGTGAAATGTAACACCAGTAATTCTGGGAATGTCCATTTATGTTTTTTCACTCTAAATGATTCATTCTTTTTCACTTCCAAAAATGGTGTATATAATAGGACTTCCCATGAATGAATGAATGAGTGAGTCTTCTGCTGTTGGAATGCCTCAGAGTGGACTGCGCTGCTGTGTTTCAGGCTGTGTGTGTGTTTCTCAGATGACCTGTGTGTGTGTTTCAGGCTGTGTGAAGGTGACGGAGCAGTGTCTGCCGCTGCTGCGCCGCTGTGCCTCGCTGCAGACGGTGGACCTGCGCTCCTGCTGCCTCCTCGCTCCAGACGTCTCCCAGCTGCACTGCTTCCCCTCGGCCCCAGACAGACTCCTGCTCAAGAACAGCTAGACTCCTGCACAGGACCTTCGGACATCACACACACTTATTAGTTCTGGATCAACCATTTGTGAATGGAGAGATCAAGTCCACCTAGATATCCCGTAGCAGGAATGAGTGTGTGTTCTCCTGACCCCGGCCGGCACTGCTCCTGTCCTGCTGGGAACACTGGCTCTGTCCCGATGCAGAATGTATCCTACTGTGGAAAGCTTGTCTCAAAGACAGCCATATTAGTGTGCTTGGGTGGATCTCACCCCAAAATCAAAACACTTTATCTGTTTGGTTTTTTACAGACATACATACATACATACATACATAATAATAATAATAAAAGCCCACTTTGGGACCAATAAGAATTTTTTGCATTATGAGATGATTTCATTAGTGCTAGGCACATTTACCCCCAAGTTCTCATGACTGTAGAAATAATAACCTCACTCTTCTGCTCCAACAGAATTTCACATTGCTGTCCGACGTGTTAAAGTTCAGATACAGAGATGCTTGAATATCTTTATGGTCCTGAAATGAGGCTGGGCTTTGATTTTGGGGTTTTAGGTGTTTGTTGAGATGCACTCATTGGTGGAGATGTGTGTGAACAGTGTTAACGTGGGTGATGGGCTCTGATGGTGTGCTTGGTGTTCCCTTCTCTTCACTCGCTCTCGGCCTTACTGTGTCATGCGCTGAACGTCCTCTGTTCTTCCCCTCTTCCTGATCGATGAAGGACACGGAGCAGAAAGCCTGAAAGACGTCGCTGTGCTCGGGCAGGGTGAATGTTGCTGTAGATTCCTGCAGCTCTGGAAAGATTTTCACAGAACGAGGCATTGGTTTGTTGTCATTGGGTCAGCTCATTCAAGCTGCTCACATTCAAAGCCAGAATGGTATGCCTCTCATTAGCAATGGAGAAACAGTGAAGATAAATCCTTTGTTGGCATCTAGTTTGAAAATGTGTTTGAGAATAAAACAGTTGGTGTTTCCAGCCGCATTCAGTGTTAGCACTCTCAAAAGACTAACCACACATTCTGCAAACGAGTCACTTCTGGTGTTTTAATGCTTCCCCGAGCAGGAAGGCTTTAACAGTTTTAATTGTTCCATTTTGAAACCAGTACCATCTTCTCTGTTGAACTATTGAATGGGTCTCTACAAGGCACCCTTGCAAACAACTTTTCTTCAATCTTTTGGTGAGCTCTGCAGCTGCTTTCTTCCAGAATATGATGCATGTCAACACCTTTCACTGACTATTTCTTGCACACTTTTATTCAGTATTGGGTCCAATACATGGCATTATAAAGTGTTTGATGGCAGTACACAAACAGTATCCCTTAAAAGTGCCCTCGACAATGTAGATGCTATGTTTTTTTTTTCCTTTTTTGTCAATGTTGTTGTTTTTAGATTTCACGTTCAGTGCAGTTTGCATTTAAAATACGTTTCTGCACATTGGAATACACCTGTGTGCGGTTCATAATTACATATCAAACATGGATTTATTGATCTTTTTTGGAACTGGCGCAAAGAATTCAAGTTGAAGAACCTAAATAGGTTTCAAATATGGTTCCTCTTTCGTCCGACCATGTTTTTTTTTGCAGATTCATAGCCCACCAAACTGAATTGCCATGTATGAACCAAACATTCACCCTGTTGAATGCACAGGGCGGAAATCATGTTATTATAATATCTTGCCAAATTATTATTTTTTTTGGGCGGGGGGCGTTCATATATAAATATATATATTTCTTCTTTTGCATTGATCCATGTGATAGAATATGAAATAATGGGGTAAAAGAAAAACAAGGCAGCTACTGTAAGAGTGACTACTGTAAAATGTCTTAATAAATAAAGACAATGGGGGTTGTTTTTATTTACTTGGCTTTTCTTTTTTCAATGTGCTGCAAACACTACTGAAATACTTGAGAGTCATGCCAACTGAAAAATAAAAATAAAACTTTTTCAGGGCTAAACAGTGATGATTTTACTTGCATTTTCGAGGGAAAACTACTGTTGCAGTAAATTGGGCACACTGTGTGAACTTAATATATACAGGTCCTTCTCAGAAAATTAGCATATTGTGATAAAAGTTCATTATTTTCCATAATGTAATGATAAAAATTTCACTTTCATATATTTTAGATTCACTACACACCAACTGAAATATTTCAGGTCTTTTATTGTTTTAATACTGATGATTTTGGCATACAGCCAGTATATACAGCCTGAATAAAAACTCCCTAATGCCAATCATGATTGTAGAGTTTGAATATGTACAAGACATACTAGTAAAGGTGTCAACACTTAGGAAAAACACTATTGCCAGGGATGTGTCCATAAATAAGTGATTACTCTTTCTTCTTTTGATTTAGCAGAATAAGTTTGAGATCAGCTGCAGGCTTTTTCTTTAAAACAAACAGACTCAATTGGTCTCATTTGGAAAGTATGTTTCAATGTACAACCATTACAGGGATTGCATCTTTGCTGAACCTAACAACTACACAGCAAATGTCAGAGTGTTAAAATCCCAGAGTTTTGATGACCAGAGTATAATTTATACACTTTGGAGTAAACTGGGCTTAAAGTACACTTGTCAGGTTTCACCAGAAACTCTCTCAAGTGTTAGTGTATTGGTTCAGTGTTGATGTGGAGCTGTTGTAGTGTAAATAGTGAGATGATGAACACTTTGAGAGTCAATCTGTTGCTTTCCCGTCCGCACATGAGTTTAGGTTTCGATACGTCATCAGATCGACAACGCGTTGTGGTTGAATCATGATGCAGCCTCGTGGACATCAGTTTCAAACTGACATCTGAAGTCGTCGACATTTTGATTCTGCGGGACCATAGGTAAGAAATCACCAAGTGAATCATCCCGAATATTCCTGTTTGTCTTCTTGTTTTAATTCCCATAACTAAAACACTAAAAACGCTAATGTAGAAGTAGAAGAGGTGTGACGTTTTGTAATTTAGTTTAACTAGCTAACTTACTATACCAATGGTAGCTAAAGTAATGGTGAATGTTTTTTTTAGTGGTGATGTTAACGTTGATCGTTGACCATTAAATGAAATTTCTAATTGAAAATGCAGCAATCATTTGTTAACGTTAGCTGCCGCTCCCAATTTCGCGCCTTGTGCAGGCTAAATTGACTAGCTATCCTTGAAAGCTAACGTTACAGATTCCCGTCTGAAATGATTGAGTCTGACTTTATTTGCACTACATTTGGTATTGTGCGTGTTCAATAAACCAATTGTATTTTTATGTTTTAGTAATATGTGAGGAAAACTACAGCAATGCTTTTCAAAGTGCAGTAACGTTACCAAGGAAAGAAGAAGTACATCAAACTCAATGGAGTAACTTATCATATCCAGCATTTCTCAGGGAGGGTAAGTTAATGTTAATGGCATTCTTCTCTTAGTTAGGGCCCGAGCACCGAGGTGCGAGGACCCTCTTGTATCTGCTTTGTTTTTTATTAGGGCCCGAGCACCGATGGTGTGAGGACCCTCTTGGAATTGCTCCGTTTATTATTATTAGGGCTCAAGCCCAAAGGGCGAGAGGCCTATTGTTTTCCTTAGGATTATTTTTTATTATTATTATTATTATTATTATTATTATTATTATTTTTTTTTTCCAACGTCTCGGGGGCTTTTGGGGCCCTTAACGTGCTTAAAAAGTCTTGAAAATTGGCACACAGATTGGAACCTGCGGCCATTAGGGCCGGGCAGAGACTGATACACGGGCGTGGCACAGGGGCTCTACAGCGCCCCCTGGAATATGGAGGGCCATATATCATACATTCTTGCTCGTAGACGTATGAAACTCGGTACACATATAAATCTCATCAATCCAAACAACTTTTGTATTGCATATCATAGGCTCCGCCCAACAGGAAGTTGGCTATTTAGGGTTTAGTATTCAAATTTTTCGTCAAAGTTGTGGGGGCTTTGGGGGTCCTTAACATACTCAAAAACTCTTGAAAATTTGCGCACACTTTGGAATCTGTGGCCTTTAGGAGCCTGCAGAGGCTGGGACCCGGGCGTGGCACAGGGGCTCTACGGCGCCCCCTGGAACACAGTCAGAAATGTTGATGTATAGCTCACACATACTTGCACATATTCATATGAAACTCAGTACACATATAGATCTCATCGTGCCGAACAACTTTCGTATTGCATGTCATAGGCTCCACCCAACAGGAAGTCAGCTATTTAGAGTTATGTAAAAAGCGCATGCTCTGGAATTTGAAATACTTGTCATAGGTTTTTTTCTCGATTGCCGCCAAACTCGGTCAACATGATCTCAAGACACTGGGGATGAAAAATTGCCAGGGGATTTTTGATATCTCAAACGGTTTGCTCGTGGCGAGGCGTTGAAATTATGGCGAGAAATTAGAAACAGGAAGTGTCTAATACCATCCACATACATTTCCTGATTTTAATCAAACTTCATCAGATTATTCGTTGTATGATGTCGATCGCATATATGTGACTATTAGGAGTCAAAGTTATAGCGCCACCAACTGGCAGAAGGAAGTGTGTCATTTTCAAAATGATTTGAATTCAGCATCTTATTATTACTCGATTTGCTTCAAACTTCATCAGAATAATGTTAAAACACAGCTGATATAAATCTGCAAGGGGGATATTGATATCTAAAAAATTGTTGCCGTGGCAACATGTCAAACTGGAATACTTCTCAGGTGATTTTGAGGCATATAACATGCTTAGAATTTCATCAAACTCAGAACACATATCAGTATTAGTGACAGCTAGACACTGGCAAAAGTTCATAAGAGGGCGTGGAATAGGCACTCTATAGCGCCACCTTTTGTCAAAAGTGGGGGGGTTAGTTTTAGCTACAGACACCAAACTCAGTACAAAAATTGTTCTTATCAAGACGGACAACTTTCTAATTCACAGTCATCAGCTACGACCAACAGGAAGTCGGCTATTTTGATTTGAATGTGGATTATTTTTTACATTTAGCCGTGAATTAATGCATACTGCTCAGAGGAGAGTAACACTATACACACCAAACTTGGTCTACATGTTGAAAAAACATTGAGGAACTTAAATTGTGAATGGGTTTTGGATAACTTGGATGGTTTTGTCGTGGTGATTTTTTTAAATGACAATAAAGATGGAATTATTAATTTTCCTGCATTTTTAAATTCCAAACACTTCAAAACCTTTTTTCATACAGAAAAAAAAGTTATTCTGAGTAAATATGCATAGTTTCATGACTTTACAACACTGTATGGATAACAGAAAATTAAAAAACTGTCAGACATCTCATCTCACTCTGTCCATCTGTTTGAGTGTGTGTGCTTAGACTTCCATTGTCTGACAGAAATAGCGCCCCTACAGGTTCAGTTACCGGACTAAAAAAGGGAGGAGACTGTCTTTTGGTTTCGATTTTAAATCGGTTAAAATACAAATAAATACTTGGATTTAATTCACAGTGACAAGCTAAACCAACATATATGATTATTATCAGGTCAGGGCTCATTAATAATTGATGTGTGGTCAGTGATACGTGAGAAACACGAGAGATGAATCACCGCTCTGAGCAGGAGCGTGTGGAATGATGAGCTCAGAAAAAACGAGTTTATTCTTGTTTTATAGCTATTAAAAATAAAGTATTGCAGCGATATCACACAATTCACCAATTAGAGCACACCAATAGCTAAATTAAGATGTTTTTGAACTGTTTGTGTGAAAATGAAATATTTGCGGCTGCCTACTGAAATCACTGCCTCCGATCAGCGCGCACAGTGTCACAAGTTCAAAACAAACGAATTTATTCTTGTTTAAGAGCTTTTTAAAATAAATTATTGCCATAAATGCACACAATACATCCATTATAACACAACACGAGCTAAATGCAGGTGTTTGTGACCCGTTTAAGTGTGCAAGACTATTTGAAAGCGCGACTGGCAGAATAACATATATCTCTCGAGCTGCAGGATTCTGGCTTTCGTCGTAAGAACGAACACATCACGGACAAGATTATTTCAAAATACATAATAGCTTGGCTAATATAAACGAAAACAGCCACGTGAACATAAACTGTTGAGAATTAAATCTGAAGTGGATCAACTGGATTTTAATATTAAGTGACCTCATATACCAGCTGCTTTTGTCTTCAATTTTAATCTATATAAAAAATTAAACTCATTCATCTTGGCTGCTTTTTTAATGTGTGTACGTATTTATTTATTATTTTGCTCTAACAAGACTTAATCTATATTTAATTAAATCAATTACATTTGATTTTACATTTGATTTGTCCATTTCTGCATCTAAACGCCTAAAAACCTAAAACATGCTCTATTATACTATTGTTAGCAATTTCTTTATCGTCCAAGTTATCTGGTGTACACGCTTTTATTTTCATAATAAACTCGTTTGTTAGATTATACACAGTTATAGTGGTCTATAATAAATATTGACAGGTTTTATTCAAGATGTTTAGAATGATCGCCGTAGGCTAATTTTTTAAAATGTAAATCCAAAAAAAAAAAAAAAATAATTAAATAAATTAAAAACATTGGAAAAGAATAACTTGTACTTTTTTATACATTTTGTATAGTTTCATAGTTTATGCATTATAGTTATAAAAACAAACAAATTTAGCCACTCACATAGAAATCTTAGGCCTTATCCTTTTCTGACAGTTTTAGGGATTTTTAAAAATCCTAAAAAACCTTATTTGTGCTGCAAATAATAATTTCAAACTAATTTGATACTGACCTCTGATATCCTGTGACATGATATTTATTTGAATTTACATAATCTCATGGATGTAACAGTAAATCTGTTCAGTTCACAGATCAAGACTAAGCTCTAATGCAAGCAGAACTTTCACAAATGCTTTTAGGTCAATAAAATCATTACAAAACACTTACAAATCATTTAAGGGATTTGATAACACTGTAAAATAATGTCTAATTTGTTAAGATTAGCAAATGCATTGATAACACTTTATAATAACTGCACTCATTAGTAAATAGTCAGTTCATGCTTCATAAAGCCTTGTCCCAATATTAATAGTCAATAGTAAGCAGTTTATAAATACAGCTATAAATAGCTTGTTCTTGGTTTATAAGCACATTTATTAAAAAGGAGAGTAGAGGGTCAGTTATCTTCTTATGAAAAAAATAAATAAAAAATAAACAAACAACAACACTGATTGATACAGAACTCATAAATGTTATTGTGGATTTATGATAAACTCAGCCTGTAAATGAATTCATTCTCCTCCAAGAAGACACAAGTAGTTCACACCAAACTGTTTTAACATGAAGCCATATACTGAAGATGTTAAATTGCGAATGGGTTTAGGATACCTTAAATGGTGTGGCCATAGCGATTTATTAAAGTAACATAAAAAAATACAATAGTAATTTTACTATATCTTTAAAATTTTTAATTCCAACTCTTCATAATTTTTTATATACGTAGAAGTCATCATTTGAAGGAAGCACAGTAAGTTTCATAGCTTTATCATTTTCAAGAGCCAACATAAAATTAAAACTATCATAACTTATAAATCAAGCTTGCAATTCTTAGTACCAATAATGGCCACCAGATGGAGCTATAGGATTACTTTTAAATAATTATTGTAGAAACAAGTATGATTTAAATCATTTATAGAAATCTTTCAAAGAAAAATAATATGAATTTTATGTATTTTACTGATAAAATTACATTCACTTAATTAGAATAACAAGCTGAAGTATTGTGAACTGTATATTAAGAATAATTCTTTATAGGCTTTATGGACAGATACGTTTTGAGTGACTTGAAGGATCAGCACCACATCCTCTTTACCAGTTTAAAGAATGTATCTTACAGTACAGGTGCGGGATGAATTTTGAATGGCTTGAATGGTTTTGTCGTGGGTGATTTTTTAAAATATTAGTAAAAAAGTAACCAGTAAATGTCTTTTATTTTTTTAGTGCAGCTTCTAAACACTTAAAAAAATTTACACATAGAAGACAAGTCATTCTGAGGAAATATGCATAGTTTCATGACATATACAACACTATATGGATGATAGAATTAAAAACACTATCATACATCTGATGTCACTCTGTCCCTCTGTCACTGTGGGTAATGTGTGTGTGTGTGTGTGTGTTGTGTGTGTGTTAAGTGAATTAGTTGTGAACTATCAGGGAGCATTTTAGGTCTCCAGCGCCAACATTTTACAGAACTGCCACTTTCCTGGAGTCTCAGAATTAAACAACTGTGTCAGGGGTTCTGGAAGAAATCAAAAGATTCCAAAAAATGATTTAACTTAGAATCCATGAAGTATTGTGAAATACTACTATTAAGACTTATATATAGGCTTTAATGAACAGATTAGAGTGACTCCTGAAGGACCAGCACCACCTCCTTGTCCGATGGTTTGAGGATATATATTTTCCTGAATCCGGGGTTAAGATTTAGGGAGCTCATTTTTTATTCCACCTCCTTTCCGGAAGTCTGTCTTGCAGAATTACTAAAATTAATCTTCACATTAATTCCTAATTATTTTCAATTATTTTTGTCAGTTCTTCTTGACCTGTTTTTTTTCTTCTTCTTCTTTTCTGACCTCATGACCCAGTCAGCATTTTTGTACAATGGTCAAATCTTAACTTATCCATTTCTGTATTGCATGTGTGTTTGATATTTCTCATGGGTATTTCATAATTTTATCGCTTGAGTTTAAAAAAGTTTGAGTTAAACTCTTTTTTAGCGCATTTTATCTGTAAAGAAAACATACCTAATGATTCTGCACACATGAATATAAGGAGTTTTTCTCTTCAGCTTT